>NW_020173697.1:582717-649166 GCF_003031525.2 Neophocaena asiaeorientalis asiaeorientalis
CCACCACCACCACCCCTGCTGCTTTCCCCACTTGGTGTCCATACGTCAGTTCTCTACATCTGTGCCTCTGTTTCTGCTACCATGTACTGTATTAATTACTCAATGTACTCTCCCCCTTCCAGGCTTATTAAGAAGCTCACAACCACGCATTTTCATTTGAAGGGATCTGACCCCAGATTCATTTTTCCCATTTGGTCGAACAGAAGCTGGTTTGGCAGGCAACAACATTCATCTGTATTAATTAACTGTTTTCCTCATCCGTGTGTAGGAGGGGAAATGCATTTAATCTACTTAGCGATTTTATTGAATGTCTGAGCCTAGTTTTTTTCTTTTTTTCTTTTTTGGCTGCACCCCGGGGCTGTGGGATCTTATTTCCCTGACCAGGGATCAAACCCAGGCCCTCGGCAGTGAGATCATGGAGTCCTAAACACTGGACTGCCAGGGGATTTCCTTACTTTTTTATATTTACAACTTTGAAAAAATTTATTTTGTATCTTAGAAAGGGTGGGAGGTTAATGAATCAAAATCATAGTTTTGGTTTGTTTGTTTGTTTGCTTTCTACCCTGGAGTTATTTATCACTCTGTAGCCTAATTCTGCCTCTCTCTCTGGATCTCACTGGATTCTCCACCCCTCCCACCCCCTGGCCCTGATTCTGTCCTATCCAGATTACTCTGCTGTTCATCCCTCCAACTTACTGTGTGTGAACTGATGCTGTGAATTTTCCATCACTCACAATAAGTGAGTCCTCAGCCTGGAACGTGTTTCTCTTCTCTCCATTCATCTGTCCTCCCCCTCCTGCAAACCCTAGTTCCTTCTGCCCTGTGTCTTCAAGGCTTCTCTCAATCTCTTCTCCCTTTCCTTTAAATAATAATAACATGGACATTTATGAAGAGCTCACACCATCAGAGCTTGTAAAACTTTTCCACCAAGGTCTTCCTTTTATCAGAGAAGAATGAAAACTATTCCAAGGGCGGGTGGGAGTGGGGCGTGTCTTATGTATTTCTTTAAAAATGTCATATTTGTTTTAAAATAGTGTTTTCAATTTATTCCCATGAGAATTGAGTGAGGGGGTGAGTCATCTGGACAACTCTCTGGGGAATGCAGCCCTATGGATACACAGAAAGAATCAGAAAGAGGCCAGTCTGATAACTTAAGGTTCTTACCACAAAGCTCTTCATAAAATGAGTGAGGTGTAAATTAGTACTACTTCTCCTGAAGTAGAAAAGGCCCATAATTTGAAAAAAAAAAAAGAAATAAAAAGAACAAAAGGAAGGAAGGAAAGAAGGAAGGAAGGAGATTTTACGTGCAATTTCTCATGTAATCCTTGTAACACTTCTTTAAGTGAAGTATATTTAAAACCCTTCAATAGATTTTCATCATGCTTGGGTTAAAGTCTACACCTTTCATTGTGGTTTACGGTCCTCTGTAATCCACAGTCTGTCAAAATCCTTGTCTGCCTCTCTGCCCCCCTCCCCATGCCCCCATCTCTGCACCTACCCCTTCACCACAGGCCTTCTGGTCATTCCTAACCCTCCAGGTCAACTACAGGCAGCACAGAACTTTGGTCTCCTTTCTGAGGACCAGTTCTTTCAGGGTTTGTTTTGTTAGCTGCATTCTCGTATCTCCCATTCAGAATACTTATCACAATTTTGACTCCTTGTTTGTTGTTTAATGAGGGCTGAGACCAAAGCTGTCTTAATCACCATTGTATCCCTGGAGCCTGGCCTATGGCAGACACTCAAACGTCACTGTAATAATTAGGTAATATTCTGATACTTACTTTAAGGACAAGGTACTTGGAGCTTATAAGGTTGCAGTAACTCACCCAGGGTTGCACAGCTAATAGTAGCAGAGTCAGGGTCCAGCTCTTTCTGACTCTATTGCACGGAGGGTTTAATTACTACACTATAGAGTTAGAATTGCCACACTTTCATGGCCTGCTCAGCTTATGGTTCATCTCCTTTGCTGCCTTATAATAATTTCCACACCATTTCTGTCATAATTATACTGTTAAGTATTTTTTGATGTCCCACTTCCGCAACCAGAATGTCACCTCCTTTTTTCAAGGAGATAGGCCATGTTTCTTGTTATTGTTTAGAAATCTTTTTTTCTGTTTTACATATTGCTGAAATGGGCACCTGGGACATATTAATAACTCAGCAAAGATTTTACTGAATGATGTATAGGAAGAAACAATGTACTGTGCAGTGGAGCAAAAACATACACTTAGAGGATGGAAAAATAATTTTTAAAATATATGTTTATAATTATAAACATATATTAGTCATTGGTATATATTAGGATTATGAAAGAAGGGTAAACTCTTTCCTCTTCGTGAGTAAAATGTTGAACTATAATAGTAATGAGGGAGCTTTAATTTATTTAATTTTAGAATGTCAAGCACCTAGAACACTGCCTGGCACATCATAGGCGTTCAATAAATATTTATTGAATATTGAATCAATGAACTTTAAGTACTTCATTCTAGACCTAGGCAGCTCAGGATTACCAGATATTTGAGGCAAGTCTAACATGAAAAAGGAAAACACTAAAGAAATAAACAAACACCAAACAGATGAAAGAAACCTGGAGGAAACAGATATAATGGAGGGCAGAGAAGAAAAGATTCTAAAAGTATATGTGGGTCTGTTTCCTAAAGCTGTATAAATGTTAGATTTTTAATCTTTTGTAATATGATATTACAAAGAAATTGCTTTTCTTCTGTTATTGTTCAGCTCAGTCATCTTCAGATATGCTTAATCCTTACTAGTCACTTGTGTTATTTCATTGTCTTCTGTTTTTTGGGGTTTTTTTTCTCCACTTTCCTTGGTATACCAATGTCTTTGTTGCTGGTTTCTAAGAACTCATTTATGACTAAAAATGTTAACCATTAGTCATGCAATGCAAATGAAATACCATATTTTATTGCCATCAATTTACTATGGTGTTTTGTTTTGGTTGTGTATTAAAAGATAATCATGTTGTGTTTAAAAAATAAAAAAATAGGGACTTCCCTGGTGGCACAGTGGTTAAGAATCTGCCTGCCAGTGAAGGGGACATGGGTTCGAGCCCTGGTCCGGGAAGATCCCACATGCCGTGGAGCAGCTAAGCCCATGCGCCACAACTACTGAGCCTGTGCTCTAGAGCCCACAAGCCACAACTACTGAGCCTGCGTGCCTAGAACCCGTGCTCTGCAACAAGAGAAGCCACCACAATGAGAAGCCCATGCACCACAATGAAGAGTAGCCCTTGCTCGCTGCAACTAGAGAAAGCCCGTGCACAGCAACGAAGACCCAACTTAGCCAAAAAAAAAAAAAAAAAAAAACCAAAAAAGAAAAAAAGACTAAAAAACCAAAAAAAAAAAAAAAAAATCCTCAGAGAGATAAGAGATCTAGAAGCCATAAAATTATACACATTATTCATATAATATATACGGTATAAATTTATACATATATACTATTATTTCCCTCATTTTACAGGTAAGAGAATTGAGATAAAGTCAGGTGAGGTAACCCAGGGTCAGGCTCTGAGTTGAGCAGGAAATCTGACTCCACTGCTCCTGCTGTGATCACGCTGTAGTACAGGCACTCAGATGTCCACACTCCATATTTACGCCTTTGTATGAGCCACACCCCTCCCTAAGTCTCTACCATCTTTTCCACCAACCCCAATTCGGCTCATTTCCCAGGACCCACTCTTCTCATAAACCTACCTCTGAGCACAGCTGTTCACACTGATTTCTTTATTCCTCAGACACTTATAATCTGTACCATTCATTTTATTACTGGGTCATATAATTGTTTTGTTCTTTAGTTGTTGGTTTTTTAATCTATAGCTCTGTCCTCCCCAACAAGAGCAAATCCCCAGGGACAGAAACTCCTCAGAAATCCTTATCAAAATGCTAAGTATGTAAGTGTCACTGTATAAAAATCTGCTGACTTGAGTCTAAGTAGAGCATTTACTGGATTAATATCATGGCTCCATATCTGGAACATTCCAGACTCATAAGATCTACTTGACAAGAGCGTCTCATTACTTCAGATGCTGTGTAACTGATTTGTCACTATCACATGCTAGTCACGTCTGGCAGCAGTGGGGAAGAGTAAGTGCACACTCTGAAATAAAACAAGGGCGACCTGGATAAACAGGCATCGCTTTACAACTCATGTCTGTTTTGGGAAAAGAGAAGTGCTTCTCCATCACTCCAAGTTATTCAGTCTACAGATGGTTGGATGGTCTTTGATGGTTTTATGGCTTGACTTTACCTTTTCTCAGCTCTTCCCGGACCAGTGCTCTGTATGCTGTAAGCATATATCTCTCATTATTATTAGAGGTGACTGAACCTAGTCAAACACAGATTTCTGTTTGGGAATATATTAGAAAGATATTTTTCAGTCAGCCATTCAATGTAAACCTCTATTAAATACCCGCTTTGGATTTAGCAGTATCCTAAAATCTGTAGTAAAATTGTGCAAGGAGCGAAAGACATAATTTCTGCCCTCAAGGTACATACAGTTGAATTCATTTGTATTTTATATGCTTCAAGTGTGAGTTAGAACACTAGTCAGAAAATTAATGCAAAGCATCTTTGTTTCTTAAAATGACTTTTTGGGTAAGGTATAAAAACTGGCCACTGTACAAAGCCTATACCTAGTTTTTTCTTTTAAAAACTCATATATATGTGTATGTGTGGATATGCATGTGCGTATGTATGTATGTTTGTGTGTATAAAGATAGAGAATTAGCTAACATATGAATAACTCAAGCGGATTTTTACAGAGCATTTATACATATTTATGCCTTTTGAAATACTGCCTAACACATGCATCTGAAAACCAGAGATGATTTGAGACAGTCATCTTGGCTCCTCTGGTAAATATTTTCTGATTTACAGTTTTCCGTTTAAGGAAAGATTGGGGCTGGGAAACTATACAGTGATCAAATGATTACCTAAAAATGTCAGTGAAGAATCAGATAATGCACTTCTAATTGGATAAGTCAATGCAATAGTGAAGGGACATCTTGCTCCTTAGGCCTACCTAATTCTATGCATAATAAATCTTATATTTTAAATGTACTGCAAAGCATAAAGTACTTTCCCAAATATGATCTCATTTTGATTTTGGTCCAAACACATATAAATATATTTCTATTACATATGCATGTACCAGATTACACATTCATATCAAGATAAAACAGAATACACTCATATATTAACAGTTCCATTTGATGAAATATAACACACAGAAGCATTTATTTTTTGTTTGTCTGTTTATATATTTTGTTTTTCCCTTGGCATGAGAGTTTAAGGTATGATCATTTAGAGATTATCTTCACAACGTTTAACCCCCAAGGTTTTCTGGGTGTCCTTTATTCTTCAACTGAAAAGGACAATTCTTGGAAATATCTAGTTTTTTCTATGATATAAAACAGGCAGCCCCTTCTGTCTTGTCTAGAACGACACTGCCAGAACTAAATGCTGTGCCAACATTTAGTTTTGCTGATCACAAAGGGGAACAGCAAACAAAGGTGGACCCACAGTTAGCTGTACCCACACCTGGAAAACCCCTTCCAGGGCTCGCCCCACCGTGGGGAAACAGGGCCATCTTCAAGTCTACCTTTATAGTTATCGATAATCATGATCACTGGAAGACTGGGAGCCTAATCTTAAAAAGTGAACACTGGGCTTCCCTGGTGGCGCAGTGGTTGAGAGTCCGCCTGCTGATGCAGGGGACATGGGTTCGTGCCCCGGTCTGGGAAGATCCCACATGCCGCGGAGCGGCTGGGCCCATGAGCCATGGCCGCTGACCCTGCGTGTCCGGAGCCTGTGCTCCACAGCGAGAGAGGCCACAACAGTGAGAGGCCCGCGTACCGCAAAAAAAAAAAAAAATAAAATAAAATAAAATAAATTTATGTCAATTTATGTCTAAAGTGTGTATCTTTCCCTTCATCCAACCTTTTGCCAAATACTTTTGCACTTTGCCTTGAGCCTGGGGGTTTGAGAGCTGGCTGAGACTTGATGCCGGTGAGACATGCAGGAGGTCTGATGACTTCAGAAAACCAGCCCATTTTACCCGTTCAGAGAAATTCTCTTTTTACCCAGCAGGCCTCTAGAGCCAGCCTAATTGGGGTTGGCGGGGGAGGGCGCATGGCAGCCATGTGCAGCTGAACTGGGCAAGTGACTTACCCTCCTGGGCCTCAGGGTCCTCATCTGTTAAATGGGAAGAGTCATGGTACCTACCTCCTGGGGGCGTTGTGCAGGTTGCATAAGGTCACGTTGCACAGCATTGAGAACGCTGCCTGCCACGCTGTCAGAGATTGCTGGCCAATACTGTCATCACCTGAACTCCATATCCCGGCCTCTTACACAAATACCTTGAGGAGGGGGCCCAAAAAAGGGAGGGCCCCCCGACCACAAAAAAAAAAAAAAAAAAAAAAAAAAAGTGAAGACAACATCCAAGCTAAATTCACAAAATCACAGCTCTAATATTGAACATTAAAGGAATAAGCAATCACTGATAAAAACTAAAAGAAAAGATTTCCAGGCTGGAATAGAAGCGTACGCAAGCTGAGATTTTTAAAGCCAAACTTAATATCTACACACTGTTTAAAAGGAAACAGGAAGTGCAAATAACTCATAATTCTGAGCCTGTCCTACTGGTGAAAGAGACTTGGGATTTTGTGCATTACTGAAATGTTTTAAGCTTAGTTGTTAATACAGGTCTACAAGCAAGACTCACCAACATTCTGTTTCTTCATAGCTTCTTGATATGTCACAGTACAAACGTCCGAGGAAAGTATACCTGGAAAGAGATGGACAACAGTGACAAATTTATTTTTGGAAATGACAGATTCGATTAGCTGTATGCTCTGTAGTCACTGAGAGAGCACACAAATCTTACAGAGGTGCTCTTTTCCTTTAGGAGCATGTGCTTATGAACTACAGTGAACATTCATCCTGAAATGACTGAAATGGAGAAAATATTAGAGAGTTGAAAGTTGAAGTTTGTTTCCTCTTGTCTGTTGGATCCTTTTGGGTCACTATTTAAGGGAGTCCAAGACCATCACAGAAAGCTAATAGCCTTTAGAACTCTCAGATTATACTGATATTACTGATGGGAGAGTTAAGCCAAATTGCATTCTCAAAATGGTTCTGGGAACACACCACTTCCAGTAATGGTCCTATCAGCCAGACCTAAAAGCAGAGGGAGCAGGGGATGCACTTAAAGGCAATTATCCATCAACATTGGAAAATATGGTTACTAGATTAAGAGAGTTGGGTTCTATGCAATATATCTTGATTGCAGCAAAGCAGTTGATACAACATTATTCAATTTACCAGCTAGATTAATGTAAATTGGTTTAGGCAGAAGTATAGTCAAATGAGCTACCAGCTATCCAGAGGGCCATAAATAATAGATAACAATAAACACATTTGTTTTACATGCTCCTAATTTAGTTATTTTCCCCCAGCGCTCTCCTTGAGTTCAGAACATGACAGTTATATAATATATGCCACCCTCCAGTTATCTTTTCTTAAGATCTTTTAGGAATCCCATCTGTTCCATAAAGTTGCAAGGACCAATTATACCATTTACCATCAACAACTCCCATTAGTCAGGGCTTCCTTTATTTATCCATATTCAGTTTTCAGCTTCCCCTTATATTTCTTTTTGATGTCTGGACTTTCTCTTAATGTAAAATGTCAAGAGCAGAAGTGCAGGGCAGTGGAAATACCCTTTGCTTCCATACAAAAAAAGCTACTGACTGTGGCTTCTCTGGGGTGCTTTGGTGGAGATGACAATGACAGGAAAGTTCAATATAAGCACTGCTTTTCTCAGCTAGGAGAATTTTCTGTAACTTTCAGGCAGTGGAACTGGCACAGTTTCTAAAAATATTGAATCATTGTTTATTATATTAGAAGGAAGACAAAACCCTTGATTTTATCATTTAAACTACTGAAAGTAAAGTTTAAAAAACTTGGGGGATTGAAATATACAAAAAAGTGTGGTGATTCTCAACAGACATGTCTTCCATGGTGCATAAGGCGGGTAGTGGGAGAAACATAAGAATCCCAAGAGAGTGGGAGGCGGGGGCAATTGTGGGGCTGGGAAGCTGAGGGTACCGCCCTCGCTGGAGGGAAAGCAAGAACATACTTATCTCCATCATATTCCCTCTTTCCATTCAATGCTGGTATCACACAATTGGCTGCCTTGGGAAAGTAATACGATGACATTCTTACATTTGTTTTAGAATGTTAGAACATTCATATTAGGGATTTACCAAATGTACTGTTTCTGCTTCCCTAAGTTCTCCAAAATGGCATATAATAAAAGATAGAGATTCCTGCCTCTTCTCTACCTGAGAGGGGAAAAGGCAAAATAATTGTGGCAGAAACCTTGAGAGAGAGGCACTACTGCCATTGAGTTTTAAATGTAGCTGAGAGTGGGTACAGCACAGTAGAAAAACTTTACTTCCTCACTACTTTTTTCCTTCAAAGTTTTATTCATACAAATAAATAACCGATAACTAACTACTGATGTGATTTTAGGCAAGTTACTTAATTCTGAACAGTTTCCTCATCTGTAATACATTCTTTTAATTGCTGTATCACTTTGAATATAATTTGGCCAGGTGGGCTGTGTGTGTGTTTATGTTCTAAATACTTCCCCCCTTTTGATTATAAAAATAAGCCATACTTATTATTTCAAAAATCTGAAAATATATAAAGTATACAAATAAAACCAATGAAAGTAATTCTGCTAATGTTCATACTTAGGTTACCTGTTTGTGTATATTATTACCTTGATTTATGTTAATTTATTTTCATTGTTGCATTCTACTTTTATCATCTTTTTCTAACATTCAAACTTCCTTCCTTGGTTTCATTTTCTAAAACAAATTATTTCATACTTTTACTCAGATTTCTTAGTTCTATAGTTCTGTTCTTAGTCTATAATCCCACTGGGACTACTCTCTCTTAGTTTTTATTTAAAGAGCTTCAATGTTTTAAATTTATTGATTAATCTTATCAATAATTCCCCCCTTTACCTTCATGGTTTTATCTTTGTCATCATTTCCTAGCCTTAAGAATTTAATTTTTCTTCTGGTTGGTTTTCTCTGTTTGCCTCTCCAGGTTCATTCTCTGCTATCCTCTGCCCCATTTTGTGCCCTGAGAGGAAGAAGATGGGGTGGTGGAGGAGAGAGTTCCCTTTTCACTTGGCCACACTGTTCCTTTCCCCGGGCTGACCCCCTCCGTGGAGGGTGACCTTCACGGGTTCAGGAGACAAAATTTTTAAGACACTCCTTCCCCTTTCAAGTCTAGAAGTGGTCGTGGTCCCCACTTTTCACCAACCCCTCTGGTTCCCTTCCCATTTCTCTGTCATTGACCCTTCTTTAAACGTCTTCCAGTTAAACACTTGTAGAATACTATTCATTTCATGTTGATGTGGTGATAGAAACAATCTTTATCCCATTAATCTTTTTAAAAATGTTAAAAGGTTTTGATTTTTTGCATTGTAGTTAAATTCTCTTATGTTAAATAGTGACTGCTTTAGACAATGTTAAATCTTCTCATTTTACCATATATTATTCTTATCTCACTTTTAATTAGCTATATGTTAACACATTTTAACTTTTGCTTCTCTGATACTGTGCTTTATGTTCAGGTTTTATAATGACCTACAAAAAGCATGAGTACAGAGAGTGACAGCAACAGAGAGACCTCACACTGCAAACAGGAGGCTGGAGGACCTTTCCCTTAGTTCTCCCTATAGCCTTTTATCCAGTTTCCTCAATCGATTTCTAATCTCTTTTATAATTATTTCCCTAAAAAAGTACTAACCCTGAGATGCACAGGGACCTACATATTAAGTCTCCACAGGGCAATTTATTCTCTTTATATGAGTTCTATACTTTTCTAACACTATGTATTTTCCATACTATGCAGTCTTTGTATTGAAACCGCCTATTTCCATATCTGTGGTCTCTGACACGTAGAACCAGTGGTTTTGGCAAAGTGTATCGTTGTGTTACAAACAAGCACAGCCTGACATGAACCTTTATCCTCCAGGACTAGAGGGAGGATAAAGAACTGCCAGGATGCACTGAAGCTCAGGAGGCTGGCTGGAGAGGGAGTAGCACTTGACATTCCAAGATATGAAATCAGCTGCAGAACAAGCGGAGCCTGGAAGAGCTGAAAGTGGCTCATGTAGGGATTATGGTTCTTCATCTGCTGATTCTGGCAAGACAAGGTGGAAGCCTGCTTCAGAAGGACTGGAAGTGAACTCTACTGCTCACAGTGAGAGGTCCGGCGGAGTCCTACACTGGCCAGCCGAGTCACGGGGAGAAAGGGTTAGAACCCTTCAGATAGCTGACTGAGGAAAGTAGAAAGAATCAAAGAGAAACCACCCACAGCTGGACGGACCTGTCCTTCTTCAAGAGCTCATTACTTCAAAAATTTTAAAAAGCACCTCCCTGGAGCTTATTAAAAGAAAGATGAGGCGATTGACTAAAGAAAGCAAGATGAGATATTTAAAGAATCTGCTTTGTATTTTTCAGTAAAGTCACTGAACAATAATGACTAGAAACAAAATAAGAAACGCAAGAAAAGATGATGTGTTGATAAAGGATTCTTTTGGTTCCAGCCAGCCAAAAACGGGGTTAATAGACAGAGAGGGATGCTGGGGCAGCTCAGTGATACTAGGTCTGGGATGGAACCGAGCAGGAAGAGGACCCTGTGAGCTCTGCCCAGGCTGCTTCTCTCTTAATTCTGCCCTCTGCACCCCCCACCCCACTCCCGTCCGTGCATCAGTTTCATTCTGCTCTCTCAGTGCAGGCAGACCAGGCCACGTGGCGTGGAAGGTGGCCAGAAGCACACACAGGGTTTACAGTTTAAGGGTCCACCTACCCAGATAGAGCCTAACTGGTCTCTTGCCCTCAGGGAAAAGGGACTGATTTGCCCCACTTTTTGTTTGGCGCAAACCAGCCGACTCCTAGTGCAACCTCTTTGAAGGAGTAGGCAATTCATGGAAAGGAACAGGCCTGTGATACAATAGAGCCCACGAAAGATTATCGTCATATGGTCCTAAGGAAGGACATATGAAAAGATAGCTGAATGAGATCGGGAGAGAACAGGAAGGAATTTCAGTTATGATCCAAAATACAGTTATGATCCAAGCTTGAGTTTACTCTGAATAAATTAGAATAGACAAAAGAAATAAAAAGTAACCAAAAGATTTAACAATTCTTTATAAGTCTTTTAAAATAATTGTTTCACTTTGTTTTCAGAAGTCCTTCCTTGCTGGTTTTCCTTAGTTTTTACATATCGGAACCTTCTGAGTTGAATAATTAGTTTATTTATTTCAACTTTTTCTTGTTTACTATTCAGAATATTTCAGGCTGTTAAAATTTGCTTATATGTATGGATTTGGCCTCATCTCATAAATATTTGGAAAAAAATCCTCATTTGTTATTTGCTTAATATTATGTGATTTCAGATGAGGATATATTTAAAATTTCAAGATTTTTCTATTTAGAAATGCTTATTAATTCCTTGATATTAAATTCTAGACAAAGACAGTGACCTGTACGAGACTCAGCTTTTCAGATTTAATTTTCATTGGGGTCTTAATATATCAGTTATATTTATTAATTCCAAGCATACAGCAGGTTTATAAGAGAAAGATCTAAATATGCATGTACTCTACCTTGTCTACTTATTCAAATTCTCTGAGCTTTGTTTTGGTTTTGTTTAGTTTTTCAGGGAGTGTTGGCCTTCTTTTTTCTAAACTCATCAAAGGCTGAAAGAGCTCTTTAAAAGACCTCTGCGACAATTGTAATTCTATTTTTCTTTATAGAGTCTGATGTAGTTATTTGCCTCATAAAGATCTATGACTGTTAATTTTCATGATGAATATTATCTTTTAGAGTTATTATGAAGATTAAATAACACAATGCTCACAAAGCACTTATTCAGTAATTGGTATATGGCAAATGCTCTATAAATGTTAACTCATTATCGTTTCCTAAATCAGTAATTTCTGCTTTTATCTTTATTAATTTCCAGCTCCTGTATTTTTCCTCTTTCTTAAATTGAATGGCTATTCCATTTGTTTTAAATCTTTCTTATTTCATAGTGAAATCCTTTAAAGCTGTGGATTTTCCTTTAGCTATATCCTGTGGGTTTTGCTGTAGAGTATTCTTATTATCTCTAAATAACCAGAAATTTAACATTTTGTTCTATTTTATTTTAGTCCAGAGATGTTGCCATAAAATATGCATTGCAGGAATCGATTAAGATTTACTCTGTGACCAAATACATATCCATTTAACAAAAATATTCCATGGGCATAAGAAAAAATGACTTTTCTGAGTTTTTAAGATGTAGACAGTTCATATATCACCTTATATTCTTTAAGTTCTTTATATGCTTCTATAATTTTGTCATCTTAATCACTGTACTCAATTTCTGTGAGATAAGTTTTACATTCTCTCTGTCACCCCTTAGTTATATCCTGGCTACCTGCAGGATCCTTGAATTCTAGAAAGCCATAAACATTTTTTTTACTCTGTTGCAGCTTCCAGAGTTGCAGCGGAAATATCTCTCCCTTTCCTGACTCATTATTGGTAAATCTTCTCACTATGTTGAAGTTTGAAAGATTTGCTTTTTATCCTTAGAGTTTCACAAAAATTTCCAGGTTATGTAGAATGTCTTTTGTTGTTGTTAATCTGGCCTGCTAATCAGGAGACTTGATCTAAAAACTCAAGTCAGAAAAATATTCTATTATTTCTTTGACTATTTCTCTTTCCCCATCTGTTTCTTTACCTGCTTCTGAATTCTTGGGTTATTTGATCTCCTGGATCGATTTTTCCATTATGTTTATCTTTTTTCTCCTAATTACTACTCTTTGCTTTTTCACTCTTTATCTTGAGATAATTTCCAGTTCATTTACCGTATTATTAATGAGGCTTTCATCAGTATCCATTCTATGTTTTTACTGCCTCTGTTGAATTTCTAAATTAAACTTATTATAATTTTTACTAGCAAAAAAATCTTTATCATTCTAAGATTTCTTCTCTTTTTTTGTAGAACTTCTCCCTCAGATCTCATTGAATTATGTTTAGTTCTTTCCTGTTTCCTTCATTACATTACTGCCATAAAAATTTCCCCTATTTCAATGGGATCTATGTGTTCTAACTATTTCAATTTCAGTTCCATCCTTAAAAGTGTGGATTGCTCTTAAATGTTTGGTCATTTTTCATTTTCTGATTATCATTGATACTCAGCAGGCCAATGAGGAACATCGTAGTTTTTTATTTCTTCTGAACTCATTTAACTTTGTCTATAGGAAAGCCTGGTAGTGGAGGGTGAGCAGATGGGGAAATAAAAGTTACAAATCTGTTTCTTACTTAGAGGGCAGCACCTTGGATGTGCCCCCAGCATTTAACTGGCCTCTTACTAGCATCTCTAAGAAATAATGTAGCGTCACGGTTTTGGCAATGCAGACCGGATATGGACAGAGACATGGCTTTTGGGAAGAGGAAGGATGAGGGCCCCCTGGGTGATTAATAGCAATGTGTTATTTAGAGATTCACTCAGTTACCTTGAGCACAACTACTTTATTGAAGGGGTTACTATAAAGTTATACTTCAATAGATGCTCAAAGGATATCTTTCTGAAAAAAAAAATCTGCCAGTGAGCCCAAATGTTAGTCGATGCCTCATCTATGGCTTCCCACTAGAGTTTGGTGTCTCCTGGGAATTTCTCCCAGGGGGCCAAATCTCTCTTACAGCAGCTAAGACTCAATGGAAACAACCCTCTTGAGATGTTTTACTGTCCTTTCTGAAAGGCTTTCAAGGCTGGCACAGTAGACGGCAAAATGGCGGAGCTGTACGATGGACCAGATGTTGCCCCTCTTCTTTGAGTGCTACACACTGCCACCTCTCCTCTCTCACCAAACCAGCCAAAGGTCTACAATTTGCCTGTTTTCTGCTCATACTGGGTGCCAATTTCCCACTTTTCACACTAAATGTGAGTATCACTGTCACTGCTATCTGCCGGCGGGTGGAAACTTCACCTACCCAAGATGAATCTTGGTCCTAGGTTCCACATTCCACAAACACGTAACTGATGGCCAGATGGGAAAGAAGTCCTCCTTTCCTGTCACCCTGCCCCTCTGCCCCCGCCAATCGTATAGTCAACTTGGCAATAAATGCTGCCCTTCTCTTCACTGCTTGTTAATGAAGGGGAATTGGGGATTAGAGTCTGTCTTTAAACCCAGTTCCCTGTGGTCAACCTGCAGCCACCTCCCCAATCTCCCCTCATTAACGAGCAGTGAAGAGAAGGACACCATTTATTGCCAAGTCGACTGTAGGATTTGGTCCTGTTCACTTCTGATTCCCACAGACTTCCCTGCCTACGTTCCCAGGAATTGGGCCGAGAGCGTCTCCCCCTCGCCTTTTCCAGAACGTCCTGGCAGCATTCCATCCTCCTTGCGCAAAAGGTCAAGAAATGTGAAGGCTATGAGCTTTGACCTGACTTATAAGCTAATAAGTTAGCCTGCCGCCGTTTCATGGATGCTGGAAAAAGATACAGCTCTCCCGAGTCACAGACAAAGGACTTCATTGCTCAAGGAAATAGCAGGGGCCCCCAAATCAATGTTTTCTCTTGTTTCCTGAGCCCCCAGTCCTCCGGGGAAACTCAAAGAGAGCCAGGAGATACACACAATGGGCTGTGTTACAGGGGAGGAATCTGTGCTTAAGGTACGTGCTCAGAGGAAGACGCTCTCTCTAACCCCCAAGGCTGTTCTTCACCCAGACATCCCTAGAAAGATACTCTGCAACCTAGGTGGCAGGTACTTCTACTCTCAAGGTATACAGAAATGCAAGAAGCCACGGATCATTTTCTCCCCAAAAGGAATTGATCAAGAAGGATTGTCCTAACGAACACTTTGTGATACTTTCAAAATAAAAATCAGCTCATGTTAGTTCCTTGCTCCCATGACTACCAGTCATGCTTACGAATAAAATCCAAACTCCTAACCGTGACCCCCAAGGCCTGATGTTCCCTGGCCCTGGCTGTGTCTCAGATGCCATCTTTCTGAATCCAGCACTCTGTTCCCCTTGCAGTACCTGGACACCAAAGCACTCTTCCATCTTGATGTCCGCTGTTGCTGGATTTGTACATGGCTCTGTCCTTCCCTCACTGAGGTCACTGTTCAGATGTGACCTCCTTGGAGAAGACTTACTTGAGTGCTCTGAAGTTAAACCCCACTTGCTCTAATCCTTCCCCTCATTATTTTTTTTCAGCACACTTGCCTCCACCTGCCAAATCCAGGTCCCTTAGCATATTTCTTTGTTATCATCTCCCCCTCTAGACTGTAACCTCTCTGAAGCTGGGGACTTCGGCTAGTATGTCCCCTGACTTAGATCAGAGCCTGCCAGCCACTTGACAGTCCCTCGGTTAATATCTGTTAAATGAAATATGATATTTTCAACTGCTTCTTTCTTCATTAAAAGGACCGCTCATTTGCTTACTCTTTATAAGCCAATATATAGTGAATCAGGCCTGACATACCCGGAAGCAGAGACATTTACAAAGATTGATTCCTTGTGAAAAATGTTACTTTCAGTTTCCCAGAGTGTGTGTTTATTCCTGCAGATAGCCAGTCGACAATGAAGCTCAGAGTACACATCTGGACTACTGCAATCACGCCCTAGCTGGTCTCTCCCAACTTTCATTCTTGTTACTTGACAACACACTCTCCCTAGAGCATTAAGAGTAATCTTATTGCCATAAAATTTGCATCACATCACAGCCCTCTTTCAAAATCTTCAATGCATCCCATCGCATTTAGAACAGTATCTAAAGTCTTAATGATGAGCTTCTAAGTCATATCCTAGCACCTAGCTGTCAAACAGACAGGGTTTAGGGTTGACAAAGCAGCTGGAAATTTAGGAGCAAAATCCTGGAAATGAGAAAGTTGCAGAAGGGATGACTCATGGAACCTGAGCATAAACTCCCTCAAATTCCTGGATAACTGCATCTACACATATGTGGGGATTACTGCAGGGGGCTTGGGAAACAGAAGGCAGAAATGGGAGAGGAGTCTGTCTTGGAAAGACAAAGTACACTGGGTGAATCTGGGAGTTGACGGCCCCTTCAGACTTCAAGACAGGAGATTACTAGTCACACAATGAGCCATAAGCGCAAATATATTACTAATAAAAAAACATAAGCAGAAACTCACAGACAAAAAGGGAGAAATAGTTAAATCCACAATTATAATTGAAGATTTTAACACCCTTCTCTTAGTAGTTGATAGAACAACCCTATAAAAAATTAGTAAGGATGTAGAAGATCTAAATGACCAACCATCACCAAATGGACAGTCATAGAACATCACACTTAATGACTAAAAAATACATAGTTTTTTTCAAGTGAATGTGGAATGCTCCCCAAGTTAGATCACATCCCGGGCAACAAAATAATTTCCAAATTGATTTTAAAAGATGTAAATTTGCAGAGAATGTCCCCTGATGATGAAGGAATTAACTTAGAAAGCAAAAACAATGCCCTACCTAGAAAGACACAAAATATTTACAAATTAAGTGGCCCACTTTTAAATAATTCCTGGGGCAAAAAAGATATCACAAAGGAAAAAATATATATTTTGAACAAAATAATAAGGGAAATGTAGCATATTAAAATTGTGGGATGTGGGGGCTTCCCTGGTGGCGCAGTGATTGAGAGTCAGCCTGCCGATGCAGGGGATGCGCCCCAGTCCGGGAAGATCCCACATGCCGCGGAGCGGCTGGGCCCGTGAGCCATGGCCGCTGAGCCTGCGCGTCCAGAGCCTGTGCTCCACAACGGGAGAGGCCACAGCAGTGAGAGGCCCGCGTACCACAAAAAAAAAAAAAAGAAAAATTGTGGAATGTGGCAAAAGCAGTGTTTCGAGGAACTACATGATTATAAATGCTAATATTAAAAATTTCCGAAGGTCTCCATCTCCTACAATTGCAGCACGAATTCTCAAGTCTGTGGTGTGACATGTTAGGCTCTCATGCCCTGGCTCTGTCTCAGACATCTGATCCTTCATGGCCTCTCTTAATAGAAGCCTTATGACTCCTTCTTAACGCCATACCTTTGCAGCATTCTTGGTGGCTATCCTCTGCGTAGAAAGCCCTCCTGATTCTCTTATTTCTGAAACTTTTCTTGCAAAATTCAGCCCAGGCAATGTCTCATCTATGACCCCTCAGGCTGAGCAAAGGTCCTCTATTCCTTTATTTTTTGCTTCAAATACAGCAGCAGAAAACTTTTTGTTTTCTTTTGCTCTGTTCGGGGTGGGGCGAGGTAAGCACCCCAAATTTATTAGAGAATTAGTCTTCCTGACATTTTTATGTGTCCTCATCACCCTTTCATTCATCTTTGGCTATACACCTAGTTGGGTTTCTTTTCAATGTTTATATTAAAATTTGTTGACGTCATGTATTATTACACATTGTAATCCTAACCTATTTATACCTCCCTTTTTATTCCTCATCAACTAGAATTGCATTTATGGGGACTTCATAGCTTCTCAAACATTTTAGACTCTCTTCCAGAAATTCATGTTTGGGGGTCAAATCTATTTTTTCTCTGAATGCTTTTGAACTCTGCTCTTCTGACTCTCTGGGTACCAAATGTAACCATCTCCATAAATTCACTTGCTGGCTGTCAAGGACTCTAAGATGAACTTACTGTTTGTTTGTTTTTTCTGGGATTCTAACATTTCTTTTTTGATAACGAAGCAGGTTTATCTTATTGGTAAGAAGTGCTGCAGAAGTTTGTTTCTACTGGTTTTTGTGTTCTAATTTCCGGGAGGTGCATATGATACCAAAAGCAACTTAACTTACAAGTTCATTAATATCGAGAGCTACAATGAGACATGGATTCCAAGCAGGCCCCTGTTTGGTATTCCTCAAATTAACATTTGCTAATTATTTGTTCAGTATTTATTTGGTTGGGAGTGGGGTGAATAAATTGATTTTATATGAAAAATGTTTCAATCTTTATATACAAAGTTATGTATTAAATGTGCCATCTATAAGCTATATTTTTTTAACTTTTAATTTGGAAATAATTTCAAACTTAAAGTTGCAAGAAAAAGAATCATACAGAGAATGCCTGGATAGCCTTTACCCAGGTTCACCTATTCTTAACTTTTAGCCCCATTTGCTTTATTATTTGTTATCTGTCAATCTATCATCTATCTGTATCATCTATCATTTAATACATCTAATCTGCCAATCTAACCTGTCCATCATCTATTTACATATTTTTCTGAGCCATTTGAGAGCATATTTCATGTATTATGGCCCTTTACCCCAATACTTTAGGTGTATTTTTTTAAAAAGAATAAGGATATTCATTTATGTAACCACGTTCTGTAATATATTTAACTGTTGTCTAATTCCTCAGCTGTATTCCAACCTGTCGATTGACCTAATAATTTCCCATATAACATTATTTTTCCTCTAGTAAAGGATCACTCTAGGATCTAGTATAGCATTTAGTTCTCATGTTTCTTTAACCTCCTTTGACCTGGAACATTTCCACAGCTTTTCTTTATCTTTTAACAACATTGACATTTTTGAAGTATAATCCCCCATTTAAAAAACAGAGCACTCTTCATTTTTTATTTGTCTACTGTTTCTTCATTATTCGATTGAAGTTATACAGTCTCAGCTGAAATATCACATAGAGGAAGCTATATCCTTCTCAAGACATCGTGCCCATCTGCCTCTCATTGGTGGCGTTAACTTTGATGATCCTATCAGGGTGTTGTCTCATTTCTCCATTGTATAGCTATTACTTTTTTTTTTTGAAATGGACAGTTTTTAAATTAGGTTCTTTGTAAGACGTTCAGAACACGACTTTGTGAGGATAAATTCCGTTTGTGAGAGCAAACACAGAGCAGAGGTAGCCCTGGAGCTCAGGAACAGCTTTGATTTTTTGCAGAATTTGTGAGTCCACAGCTTTCTGATGAACCTTGAGCTGCTCTGTAATCTCATATTTCTCTCTCTCTGTGTCGAAGATCTCACCTTCCTGGTGCCTGGGCTTACGCAGCTTCTATTTGAAGTAAGCGTCAGTGAGATGTTCTGGGATTTTCACACCACTGATAACAATTTTGGTGGAAGTGGCAATGACAAATTTCTGGTGTGTTCTCCGCAGAGGAACTCAACTGAGGGACAGAGGCCCAGTCACAAGTAGCGAGCCACTGCTCAGCTGCTTCAGGAAAATGACCCTCTTGCCTCTGTGGCGCTCAGTGAGGCAGACCAGAATAGTCCCAGGAGTGATGCTAGCACACAGTTTTCTCACATGCTTACTGAAGGGTTTTTTGCTGTGACTCAACAGCTTTCAAGGCACATCTTCAGTAGGATAATATCTAGGCATTTTGCGAAGTTTAACCACCCGGGTACCACCATTCTTGTCACCACCAACTGGTTTTGTGACAGTAGCAAGAACCTTCACCTTTTTCTTCTTTTCCACCTTGGATTTAGCTGCTGAATACCTCCTCTGTACAAGGTCGTTCTGGAATACATAGCCGATCGGGAATATCTGCCAATTCCTCTGACCAGGACAGGGTTTTGGCAGCAGTGGGGCTTCCCCTGCTTCACCTTTTTAACCTTGCCCCCACCATCAGCCTTCTTGGCTTCAGGTTTTTTCTCCTTAGTATCTGGCTTCTCAGCCTTTTCAGCCACCATCTACCAATACATATATTTTTTAAAAGGCATTTTCACCAATTATCTCATAGCTATACATCGATAGGCCTACCAGACTACAAGTTCTCATCCTCTTTCTACATCCTTTTCATCCCTCCCACTATAAGATATAGGCCTTCCTCCAAATCGCCACACATCTGCCGCAACATTCATAGTTAACTTTTGGGTTGTCTCCCCAATACAGTATAACCTTCTTGACGATTTGAATATATCTCACAACTATTATTTGTTTGCTACATATATTTAGTGGTCACAAGTCCCTATTACATTATTTCTGTTTTTGCGAATTAGAAAGCCTAGACTTAGCTTTAACAATCTCCCCAGCCAGGGAGCAGCGAGGCTGGAACTTGAAAACATTTGCTTTCAGGACTTTTGCTCTTATCAGACTGTCTCATTCAAGAAATTCGGTTTAGGAGGGGAAGACACACACACACACACACACACACACACACACAAATGGCCCAAACTCAGGCCAAACTGAAAAAAGCGCAAAGCCCAGGAGACGACTTCCGGCCGCGGACGTGGGAAGATGAGAAAAACTGCATTTGTCCTCAGCCTCAAATCCACAACGTGGCGGAGACGAGGTCGGCGTCGTCTTTTCGAACCCAGGTCCGGGACTCGGAGCGCGTGCAGCCGCCCTTGTCCCTGCTGCCCCACTGGCCCGCTAGGGATGCCTGGAGGGGCCCTGTTTCCCCAGCCCCGGAGGGTGGCGAGCAACCGCAGCCCCGGGGCCTCTATAGCATCGCATCTCACGCTCTTCGTGCCCCACCGTTAAACCCAAGCGAGAGAAATGAAGCGTCTGGGAGGCCCCCCAAACGGCCCTGGGCGTGTCCGATCCCTGCAGTTGTTGACTTCATACCCTCCCGGTTAGGATGGCGAAGAATTGGGATCCTGAAATCGAGTCCTGCAGAGAGGCCCCGCCATTCTTACCTTGCAAAACCCTATTACTTTTTTTTTCCTTGCAAGTAATAGCAATTTGTGGAGAAGAGTTTCAAGTTCATGCAAATACTCTGCTCCGCATCAAATTTCCCCCTCTTGATTTAGCTCCCATTGATGATTTTTTAGTCTTTGGCTGAAAAATTACGATTTTCCAATTCTTTATCACGCCCTCTACATTTACCAGTTGTCTCGCAATATTCTATGAGCAAGAGCCCTCCCTTCACTTTTATTCCCTCCCTCCTTCCTTCCCTCTTTTCTTCCTTCTTTCCTTTCTTCACTTAATTATCTACTTATTGTTGGTATGGACTCATGGTTCCACTTTTTCAATTATCTATAATCTATTACTGTTCCTTAATTATTGTGTTCCTCATATTTTTCCAGGTTTCTCCAGTTGAAGCCCCTTCAGGGTGGGTCCTGTGTTCTTGTGACATGCCTCCTCATTTTCTGAGTGCTTTCTTACTTTCTGGAACATGGTTTTCCCTGTTGTTCATTTACCCACTCTGCCTCAGTCCTAGAATCAAACATTTCTCAAGGAAGCACTGGCTTCTTTTAGAGCATAATGGCATTAGACTCCAATACATCTGGGCACTAGGTCTACTGATTGCTTCTGCGTGTCTTTGCTTCTAGGAAAACTAAAAAGCATGTGCATTTATATACATGTATACATATGTATACATACACACATATATACACACAGACATATGTATGCATATGCACACTCCAATACACACACACGCACACATATATGGTTATTAGAAATCGCGAGTTCCTACAGGGTTGCCACCTCTATTTCTGGCTGGTATATCCCTTCTCCCACTTGAGAGCTCTGGCTCCCAGCAACGTAAATACATTTGCTTATTTGCTCAATCCTGCGATATACCTAATAGAATGGCTTCCCTTATATCCTTACAATAAACAAATCTATTATACTAGAGGGAGTTCAGAATTTGTTTGCAGTTTTCTCTCTCATCTGTCCTGTCTGTCTGCCCAAGACAGGACATATGGTCAGATACCACATTTGTTGATAACTTAGATTAGTTCTCTACCCTCCTCCAGTGTGACGGTGTTATTCATTTGAAATAGATCCTGGTTTATTTATTTCTATTTGCTTTAATATCAGGAACTCCCTTCTCATCCTTAATTTAGTTTTACTCTGTGATTACTAACAACATTAACATGCTTCCAGAAAGTCAAAATTTACAAAAACTCAGAGAATTGTCACTCCTTCCTGCAGCCCATCTCAGTTCCTGCCACACTTTGTAGGTAATCAACCTCATTGTCTGCTGGTTTACACTTCCTGTGTGTGTATGCTTTTTTTTAAATGTAAAAACAAGTAATATGTATGCTTTCTTACTTTCCCTTTTTTCTAGCACAAAAGTAGTGTACTGTATATGCTGTTTTGCATTTGTATTTTTCACTTCACAATGTGTCCTAGAAATCACTGCATATGAATTCATAAACATCTTCATTTTCTTTTTCTTTTTTTAAAAAATTGAAGTATAGTTAATTTACAGTGCTGTGTTAGTTTCAGGTGTTCAGCAAAGTGGTTTTTATACATATATATATATACATATATATATATATTCTTTTCAGATTCTTTTCCATTATAGGGTATTACAAGATCTTGAATCTAGTTCCTTGTGCAACACAGTAGGTCCTTGTTGTTTACCTATTTTATATATAGTAGTGTATATATGTTAATAACTGCATAGTACTCCTTTGAGTGTTTGTAATATGGTTAATTAAACCAACTCTTATGCTTAGACATTTAAATAATTTCCAATATTTTGTCATTATAATTGCTGTAATGAATACTCTTGTACATGAAAATTCTTAGAATGTTAAATGAATAAGTCGTTTTGTTAGATATTGGCAAAATCCATTCTATAAGTATTGTGCATTTCCACCAGTTATGTATGAGAATGTTAGTTTCTCAACATCATCATCAGAAGAGTGCATTTGTCAAGCGTTGATTTTTTTGCCAGTCTAACCTGTGAGAAAAAATATTTCTGTGTAATTTAATTTGAATTTCTCTAACTTGAATGAAGTTAGACATGTTTTCATATGTGTAAGGGTTATTTTTAACACCTACTTTTGTGACTTGTCTGTTCATGTCATTTGATTTTCTTTTTTCTGTAAGATTTTTGTTCTTTTCTTCAATGGTATAACTTTTTTCTGTATTAGTGAAATTAGCCTTCTCAGTAGTATTTTTGCAAATATTTTTTTCTCAGTTTGCCCTGTCTTTTGTGTTTGTTTATGGCATTTGGATTTTTAATTTTTATTTTTTTAACATCTTTATTGGGGTATAATTGATTTACAGTGGTGTGTTAGTTTCTGCTTTATAACAAAGTGAATCAGCTATGCATATATATATATCCCCATATCTCCTCCCTCTTGCATCTCCCTCCCACCCTCTGTATCCCAACCCTCTAGATGGTCACAAAGCACCGAGATGATCTCCCTGTGCTATGCAACTGCTGCCCACTAGCTACCTATTTTACATTTAGTAGTGTATATATGTCCATGTCACTCTCTCACTTCAACCCAGCTTACCCTTCCCCCTCTCGTGTCCTGAAGTCCATTCTCTATGTCTGTGTCTTTATTCCTGTCCTGCCCCTAGGTTCTTCAGAACCATTTTTTTTTTGATTCCATACATATGCGTTAGCATACAGTATTTGTTTTTCTCTTTCTGACTCACTTCACTCTGTATGACAGAGTTTAGGTCCATCCACCTCACTACAAATAACTCAATTTCATTTCTTTTTATGGCTGAGTAATATTCCATTGTATATATGTGCCACATCTTCTTTATCCATTCATCTGTTGATGAAAACTTAGGTTGCTTCCATGTCCTGGCTATTGTAAATAGAGCTGCAATGAACTTTGTGGTACATGACTCTTTTTGAATTATGGTTTTCTCAGGGTATGTGCCCAGTAGTGGGATTGCTGGGTCATATGGTAGTTCTATTTGTAGTTTTTTAAGGAACCTCCATACTGTTCTCCATAGTGGCTGTATCAATTTACATTCCCACCAAGAGTGCAAGAGGGTTCTGTTTTCTCCACACCCTCTCCAGCATTTACTGTTTATAGATTTTTTGATGATGGCCATTCTGACTGGTGTGAGATGATACCTCATTGTAGTTTTGATTTGCATTTCTCTAATGATTAGTGACGTTGAGCATCCTTTCACGTGTTTGTTGGCAATCTGTATATCTTCTTTGGAGAAATGTCTATTTAGGTCTTCTGCCTATTTTTGGATAGGGTTGTTTGTTTTTCTGATATTGAGCTGCATGAGCTACTTGTAAATTTTGGAGATTAATCTTTTGTCAGTTGCTTCGTTTGCAAATATTTTCTCCCATTCTGAGGGTTGCCTTTTTGTCTTGTTTATGGTTTCCTTTTCTGTACAAAAGCTTTTAAGTTTTATTAGGTCCCATTTGTTTATTTTCATTTTTATTTCCATTTGTCTAGGAGGTGGGTCAAAAGGATCTTGCTGTGATTTATGTCACAGAGTGTTCTGCCTATGTTTTCCTCTAAGAGTTTGATAGTGTCTGGCCTTACATTTAGGTATTTAATCCAATTTGAGTTTATTTTTGTGTATGGTGCTGGGAGTGTTCTAATTTCATTCTTCTACCTGTAGCTGTCCAGGTTTCCTAGCACCACTTATTGAAGAGGCTGTCTTTTCTCCATTGTATATTCTTGCCTCCTTTATCAAAACTAAGGTGACCATAAGTGCAAGGGTTTATCTCTGGCTTTCTATCCTGTTCCATTGATCTATATTTCTGTTTCTGTGCCACTACCATACTCTCTTGATTATTGTAGCTTTGTAGTACAGTCTGAAGTCCAGCAGCCTGATTCCTCCAGCTCCTTTTTTCCTTCTCAAAATTGCTTTGGCAATTCGGGGTCTTTCGTGTTTCCATACAAATTGTGAAATTTTTTGTTCTAGTTCTGTGAAAAATGCCATTGGTAGTTTGATAAGCATTGCATTGAATCTGTAGATTGCTTTGGGTAGTATAGTCATTTTCACAATGTTCCAAGAACATGGTATATCTCTCCATCTGTTTGTAGCATCTTAAATTTCTTTCATCAGTGTCTGATAGTTTTCTGCATACAGGTATTTTGTCTCCTTAGGTCGGTTTATTCCTAGGTATTTTATTTTTTGTTGTTGCAATGGTAAATGAGAATGTTTCTTTAATATCTCTTTCAGATTTTTCGTCGTTAGTATATAGGAATATAAGAGATTTCGGTGCATTAATTTTGTATCCTGCTACTTTACCAAATTCATTGATTAGCTCTAGTAGTTTTCTGGTAGCATCTTTAGGATTCTCTATGTATAGTATCATGTCATCTGCAAACAGTGACAGCTTTACTTCTTCTTGTCTGATTTGGATTCCTTTTATTTCCTTTTCTTCTCTGATTGCTGTGGCTAAAACTTACAAAACTATGTTAAATAATAGTGGTGAGAGTGGACAACCTTGTCTTGTTCCTGATCTTAGAGGAAATGGTTTCAGTTTTTCACCATTGAGAACGATGTTGGCTGTGGCTTTGTCATATATGGCCTTTATTATGTTGAGGTAAGTTCCCTCTATGCCTACTTTCTGGAAGTTTTTCATCATAAATCGGTGTTGAATTTTGTCAAAAGCTTTTTCTGCATCTATTGAGATTATCATAGGGTTTTTATCCTTCATTTTGTTAATATGGTTTATCACATTGATTGATTTGCATATATTGAAGAATCCTTGCATTCCTGGTATAAACCCCATTTGATCATGGTGTATGATCCTTTTAATGTGCTGTTGGATTCTGTTTGCTAGTATTTTGTTGAAGATTTTTGCATGTATGTTCATCAGTGATATTGGTCTGTAGTTTTCTTTCTTTGTGACATCTTTGTCTGTTTTGGTATCAAGGTGATGGTGGCCTCATACAATGAGTTTGGGAGTGTTCCTCCCTCTGCTATATTTTGGAAGAGTTTGAGAAGGATAGGTGTTAGCTCTTCTCTAAATGTTTGATAGAATTTGCCTGTGAAGCCATCTGCTGCTAGGGTTTTGTTTGTTGAAAGATTTTTAACGACAGTTTCAATTTCAGTGCTTGTGATTGGTCAGTTTATATTTTCTATTTCTTCCTCGTTCAGTCTCAGAAGGTCATGCTTTTCTAAGAATTTGTCCATTTCTACCAGGTTGTCCATTTTATTGGCATATAGTTGCTTGTAGTAATCTCTCATGATCCTTTGTGTTTCTGCAGTGTCAGTTGTTACTTCTCCTTTTTCGTTTCTAATTCTACTGATCTGAGTCTTTTCCCTTTTTTGCTTGATGAGTCTGGCTAATGGTTTATCAATTTTGTTTATCATCTCAAAGAATCAGCTTTTAGTGTTACTGATGTTTGCTATTGCTTCCTTCATTTCTTTTTCATTTATTTCTGAACTGACCTTTATGATTTCCTTCCTTCTGTTAACTTTGGGGTTTTTTTGTTCTTCTTTCTCTAACTGCTTTAGGTGTAAGGTTAGGTTGTTCATTTGACCTGTTTCCTGTTTATTGAGGTAGGATTGTATTGCTATAAATTTCCCTCTTAGAGCTGTTTTTGCTGCATCCCATAGGTTTTGGGTTGTCGTGTTTTCATTGTCATTTGTTTCTAGGTATTTTTTGATTTCCTCTTTGATTTCTTTAGTGATCTCTTGGTTATTTATTAGCATATTGTTTAGCCTCCATGTGTTTCTATTTTTTACAGATTTTTTTCCTGTAATTGATATCTAGTCTTATAGCGATATGGTCAGAAAATATACTTGATACGATTTCAATTGCCTTAAATTTACCAAAGCTTGATTTGTGACCCAAGATACGATTAATCCTGGAGAATGTTCCATGAACACTTGAGAAGAAAGTGTATTCTGTTGTTTTTGCATGGAATGTCCTATAAATATTAGTTAAGCCCATCTTGTTAATATATCATTTAAAGCTTGTGTTTCCTTATTTATTTTCATTTGGATGATCTGTTCATTGGTGAAAGTGGGGTGTTAAAGTCCCCTACTGTGATTGTGTTACTTGTCAATTTCCCCTTTTATGGCTGTTAGGATTTTCCTTGTGTATCCTATGGTGGTCTTATGTTGGTGCATAAATATTTACAATTGTTATATCTTCTCTTGGATTGATCCCTTGATCATTATGTAGTGTCCTTCTTTGTCTCTTGTAATAGTCCTTATTTTAAAGTCTATTTTGTCTGATACGAGAATTGCTACTCCAGCTTTCTTTTGATTTCCATTTACATGGAATATCTTTTTCCATCCCCTCACTTTCAGTCTGTATGTGTCCCTAGGTCTGAAGTTGGTCTCTTGTATACAGCATATATATGGGTCTTGTTTTTGTATCCATTTAGCCAGTCTATATCTTTTGGTTGGAACATTTAGTCCATTTACATTTAAGGTAGTTATCGATATGTGTATTCCTAGTACCATTTTCTTAATTGTTTTGGGTTTGTTATTGTAGGTCTTTTCTTTCCCTTGTGTTTTCTGCCTAGAGACATTCATTTAGCATTTGTTGTAAAGCTGGTTTGGTGATACTGAATTATCTTAGCTTCTGCTGTCTGTAAAGGTTTTAATTTCTCCATCAAATCCAAATGAGATCCTTGCTGGGCAGAGTAATCTTGGTTGTAGGTTTTTCCCTTTCATCACTTTAAATATGTCCTGCCAGTCCTCTCTGGCTTGCAGAGTGTCTGCTGAAAGATCAGCAGAAGATCATGGGGATTCCCTTGTATGTTATTTGTTGTTTTTCCCTTGCTGCTTTTAATATTTTTTTCTTTGTATTTAATTTTTGATAGTTTGATTAATATGTGTCTTGGCGTGTTTCTCCTTGGGTTTATCCTGTATGGGACTCTTTGCACTTCCTGGACTTGATTAACTATTTCCTTTCCCCTATTAGGGAAGTTTCAACTATAATCTCTTCAAATATTTTCTTAGTCCCTTTCTTTATCTCTTCTTCTTCTGGGACCTCTACAAGTCAAATGTTGGTATGTTTAATGTTGTCTCAGAGCTCTCTGAGACTGTCCTCAATTCTTTTCATTCTTTTTCAGGTAAACTGACTATTTCCTCTTCATTTGTTTGGTCGGGGGGGGATTATTACCTTGCTCCTTCATCTGCTCTTTCTCTGTCTTCTCATTTTGCTTAACTTACTGTGCTTGGGGTCTCCTTTTTGTGGGCTGCAGGTTCGTAGTTCCCGTTGTGTTTGGTGTCTGCCCCCCGTGGGTAAGTTTGGTTCAGTGGGTTGTGTAGGCTTCCTGGTGGAGGGGACTAGTGCCTGTGTTCTGGTGGATGAGGCTGGATCTTGTCTTTCTGGTGAGCAGGACCACATTTGGTGGTGTGTTTTGGGGTATCTGTGACCTTATTATGATTTTAGGCAGCCTCTCTGCTAATGGGTGGGGTGTGGGGTCTCCCTGGCGTTTGGGTTTTGTTTCTTTGTTTTTTTGGGTTTTTTGCTACACAATTTTTAATTTTATGTAGTCCATCTTATCATTCTGTTTTGTGGCACCCGGAGTCTTGATCATAGTGAGGTCTTTCCTTTCAGTCAAATTAGAGAAGAATTTATCCACATTCTCTTCTGGTCACTGTATGTCGTGTTTACTTCCAGATCTCTGATAAATTTTTTATTCTTGTATACAATGCACGAAATGGATCTAATTTTATCTTTTCTCAAATAGCTATCCAGTTATCCCAACATACTTATTAAAAATAAAACAAAAGCCTTTGTCCCAGTGATTACAGAACCACCTGCACCATTCACTGGATTTCTGTACATAGCACAGTTATTTCTTGATTTTTCCATTCTATTCCATTGGTTATCTATCTATTCACATGCCAATATCATACTTTTTAAATTATAGATGCTTTGTAGTAGGTTCTCTTATCGTTAGTTCTCCCTCTTTCTTTCAGTGTTTCTTTAGCTAGTCTTTCATATTGTTTCCTGTGAACTTAAGTACGAAATCATCTACTCTGTTATTACAAAAGGCCAGTGGTATTTTCATTAGGGTCACATTAAATTTATAAATTAACTAACCAAGATGTAGCATATTAATATTGAGACAACCAATCCTAGAGCAAGGAATATCTTTCATATTTTCAAGAATACTTTGCTTTCAGTTGTATTTTATAGTTTTCTTTATGTAGGATTAGACTATTTCTTGTTAAATTTATTTCTAAGCATTTTTTGATGCTGCTGCTATCATAAATGGGATTTTCTTATCCTTTAAAAAGATAACATTTTAAGAGTCTGGAATTTGTCTTTTATCTAAGTTTCTCCATCACTAACTACAGGAAGCTATATTGTGCATAGATAGAATTATGAAGTTTTGTTACAAATAATGTAAATGTTTGTTTTCTCCTGGATTTCATGTCTGTAAAATCTTCTCATTTATCTGCATTTTTCATTCTTCAGTTTGCATTTTCAATGTTCTAGGATAGACAATTTCTCAGGAAGTATGTTAAACAATTTAAAATTTAAATAATTATTTCAATAATAAAATAAATCACTGTTCCAGTAAAGCCTTGTATTACTTGTTTATGAATTTTAGCTAACTGTCCCTGGCACTCCCTGCCAACTTGTGAATCACAGCCAAAATGAAATACTCAGAGATAGGCTAGTGTGGGTGAGGAATGCTTTTATTTTCACCAAGAGCAAACCAAGTTGCAGTTTATCAGTTGTGTACAAAGTGTTCTGCCGAAACCGTAGTTTCCTGGCATCATAGTTCTGATTTATTGCAGTGATTTATATAGATTGCCTGATTTGCCTATTTTTTAATCTGGCTCTTCTTATAATCCTATTGGGACACATTTTAATAATAGAAGGATGTTCATACTTCTACTTCTACATTTATTTACTAACAGACTTATAATGAATAATGAATAGCTTAAAAATTGTCCAGTACAACAGGTGGAAGTGGGTACTGCAAACAGACTCATTCAGCAGTCTTGGTTTGATTATGAACTCCCCTGACAACCAATTAGTGAATTTAAAAGAATTATTTCATCTTCTTGATTCTGTTTCCAAAATAGTAAAATAAAGGGATTGACTTGAAAATGACCAAGTTCCAGTTGTAAAGTGACATGCTTCTCATTAGGTTGAAATAGTGTGCATGTTTATCATTAATAAATTCTCCCTTTGTCTTTGTGACAAAAAGACATAGCTCTTCATAAACTGGTGAAACTGTTCTAATGAGAATGGATTCATTCATTTCTGTTTCATAATCTATTGAGACTTATGGGCAGATTCAACAAATGAATTACTTTGGTGTACAAGAGTGAATAACCACCTCCACTGCTCACCAATGTTTCCCTCCTTTATACACACACACCCCCACACACACACACACAGAATAAGCTTACTTTCTTTGACCAAGATAACAACATCTAATGAATCAATTTCCGCTGACATGAAAGAAATATATTTTTCTCAGATGAATTATGAATTTCAAAGCTATATGTTATTCAATAAAGGAAATATAATCCTTATCATTAAACAAGTCTGTCAATATTGTTTAAAAGAATGATATAGAAAACAGCTCTTTATTGATATATTAACCTCCTCTGAAGTGTGTAGAATGCATATTTTTCTGAAAAGAGATTTTAAAAAAATGATTAGCATCCTTCATAATTAATAGCTATTGTGAACCTCAAAGGTGTAAGAGACCCTGGCTATAGCACTCAGTCAAACTATAGCATATAAGCCAGGTCATGTTTGGTGCAAGCAAAATGAAAAGAATAATCAGTCTTTCCCAAAACACAGAGCCCTGTCACAGGAAAACATCATCTCCGATCACTGTCTGATCTTATTTGAAAGCACCAGGCATTGCAGATTACCGGAGAGAGGGTTTATTTTTTTTTCCCATAAGTCCCATTGCCAGAATTTAAAACCCAAATTGGATTATTAGAACATCACAGCAAAATCCTGGTGCTGTATATTTTGAAAGGAAAAACTACAGAAGTAGAAAAAGCAACCAGAGGCACTGCTCTTAATTCTCCTTATATACATCAAGTATCAATTTGCTTAGGTTCCCACTTTGAAATATGAAATAATGTCAGGGTACAGTTCTAGCCCTAAAATTTAGCTGTAAGAATTCAGGAAAGTTTTTTCTTTTGCTCATTTGTGCTGTGAGAAAACACATTTGATGATACCTAAACGTAGGGTCTGTTGTATAATGAAGCAGTACTATGTCACTGGCCTTCAGAGTTTTGACCCAGGTTATGTGCTCATAACTGTCTCATTCCAGGAAGAATGGCTTCAGGCCACCAAGAATTCGAATGCATATTGTAAAAACAGGCTATCTGCATATATGTGGAGCTATGGCATTATGTCCACAAAATATGCCAATATATGAAGGAATGATTTAGTCTTTATCTGGATAGCTGGTGGTGTTTATCATTGCCCCTTATAGCAGAGAAAGCTCCTCGAATTCTGTTTGAGATTGAAAAGTCTTCCTGTGCGGGGTGGGTGTGGGATGAATTGGGAGATGGGAACTGACATATATACACTACTATGTATAAAATAGACAACTACTGAGAACCTACTGTATAGCACAGGGAACTCTACTCAGTGCTCTGTGGTGACCTAAATGGGAAGGAAAGCCAAAAAAGAGGGAATAGATGTATACATATGGTTGATTCACTTTGCTGTACAGCAGAAACTATCACAACAGTGTAAAGCAACTATGCCATTAAAAAAAAAAAGTCTTCCTAGGTTCAGCTCAGGGTGCTGTGGGATTTCCATTTTGGTTTCATTTTAATGACATTTTTGTGCCTTAAAAGTACTAAAACAGGAAACTTTTCTGGGAAAGAAAGTATTTGACTGGGAGAATTTGTCTTTTGCTGTCACAATCTTCAGCTACCATTCAGCTAAATGTTGTTTGGAATAATGTGGCCTCACTGCCCCTATCTGCTGTTGAATTGCTCAGACGGGTGGGAGATTAGGGTGGGGTGAGGTGCCGGTATTATCTGTGTGAGCCCTCCAGGGGTCACGCTACACTAACAAGGCCGCCCCAGTCAGGGTGACAGAAGCCAGCTGCTGCCTTGCTGGCCTCCACCGTCAGAAGGTTCCACTTACTGCAGAGCTGGGTCTCCAGAGATTGTGTATTCTGACTCGTTTTTTTCCACCTCTAAAAAAAGTGGCTAGCTCATCATTTTTTGTCCTCATTTTTTTTAGGAAGGACCTACATGTGAAACCACTTACCTGTTTAACCCTCTGAACTTAAAGAAAATGAGTAATGCCACTTAAAATACCCCAAATCCAGTTCTGCCCCGTCTAGTAGGAGGGCCCTAATGAGACATTTAGCAAGAAGGTAAATATTAGATTTTTAACATTCATACATTGCAGCCACGAGATTTGATGTGACTGTATTTTCCAAATTGCTTCGTCTCTTTTTATTTATCCTGGGACAAGTCATACTCTGTACATACAGAGCACTGTGCATCTGTACTTTCATCTTCAAAAATCGCCTTGGTCCTTTTTTTTTTTTTTTTTTTTTAATTTTTAAGGAAAATACTTCCCTTTCTTCCACTGAGGGCTCTTTATTCGTGATAATCACTTTTTTTCCCTAAAGATGGAAAGAAAATTCCCAGGCTTGTTTGGCTCAGGGCTGCTTCTGAAAGGCCAGCACATGGCCAGAAGAGCTCTCCTTGGTTTTCCTCCTGGTTTCTGGGGGGAGAGTGTCAGTCTTGGGTCAACAGAACTCAGAAAAATGGGATGATGATTCAGCCAGTAGAGGGAGCTAGGGCTACCTCACAGCTTTATAAGGCAGAGCCTAAGGAAGGAGTAATTTTTTTTGTATGAAGTTAATAATTCTTTTTTTTTTTTTGGCCGCATCACATGGCATGTGGGAGCTGGGATCTTATAGTTCCCCCACCAGGGATCGAACCTGCAGCCCCTGCAGTGGAAGTGCAGAGTCTTAACCACTGGACCGCCAGGGAGGTCCCTGAAGTTAATTCTTAATGCTACCCCTACACTAAATTATTGTACATTATTTTTCCTACAGAAGTGAAGAAGTAAACATAACCATCCCGACCTTTTGAGGAGAACAAGAGTCTCAAAGAAATGTATTAGTTTTACAGCTTTGGAAGAGTGAATCATTTTTTAAAAGACAAATAATTTTTATAATTATGTTCATTAGACTACCATAATTTAATATAGTTATAACAAACATATATTTATACAGGGCTAACAGAAAGAGGGATCATACATTTTGGGGCTTAGCTCAAAGGAGACCTCAGATTTGAATATTAGTTACATGTTTGGTATTTAAATGGTCTTGCCAGGTTAATGTATGACACAGATTTCTCCTCGTCGGTGAGTGCATTTGCACTGGGGGGGAGAGGCACTGAAAGCATTTTGGGTGCCCTATTTTTTCATTTATCAGCATTTGTAATTATAGTTAAGTGCTTCCAAAACAGGGCCTCGATCTATGAAAGGTCCTGCATTTATATGATGCTTTTAACTTTTCAAAGTATTTTTATATGTGCTATCTCATTTTAAAGTAGATTTGACATAGCCTCAATCTATTAAGGAAGTGACCCTTTCAACCCAAGAACACTCTGGAAATTTTTTAGCTGTACTTATCTTAGCTACCATTATAAAACTTAACGAAAGTCATGGTGATACTAAAACTTCCATAATCAATGTAAAATTATCTAAGTAGAAGGTTTACAAAAAGCCAGTATTTTTTTAACATCCAGAAGCCTTTTTCATTTTTATTTCAATGAATTTGAAGTTATCTGTTGTTTGTGTTAAGAGTAATGCTGTCAAGAATTTCACCATGGCCACCACTGTTGAGAATTCTGAAGAAATAACAAGTTTTGTGAGTCTGTTCAGCCTTGTCCAGAAAATAAAAAAAGGTCTGAGATGTGATTTTTTTTAAAGATTTTTTTAAGAATGTGATGAATTCTATTCCCTGAAGATTTGTATGATGTTCTCTCTGAAATTTGTGCCCCCTCCATGGTGTCTTAACAGTGGCTACTCCAGCGCTGTTTCTGATGGTATAAATTGCTGTGGCTAGGAAACTGGGGATGTCTATTCTCGTTCTTGTCCATCTTCTGGAGTAACAAGGGTGTTTTGTGAAAGGCCAGCAGAGATATTAACTCTGTCAAAGTTGTCCATTCAATTCTGAATAACCGTTTGTATACGTGTGACTGAGCGATCATGGGAGTAACCAAACTTCAGAAATGAGGATCCTGGATAGAGTCAGTAAAAATCAATTGCTTCAGCTGGGTTCAAGTTTCCTGGGGAAATATTTTTTCCGAAAGCTTGAGCCAAGTTTGAGATAAAAAAGCATTATTATCATCTTCTGAAACTAAATTAGCAGGAATCTGGGTTGTTGCCTTGATAATTCCAAACTATGTCGTTATATTCATGATTTACTTCTTTTTCTAAGTTTGTCACTTTTATAAATATAAAAAACTTGTTTTTATGGGGTCATGTGTAGTTAATATGTAGGAAAAAAATCATGTTCTTTTTTTCTTTCTAATTTAGGAAAGAAAACTGGAGCAATGAGATTTGAATGAGTGACCTTTGCTAGGCACTGCATCTTTATCAGAGTATAAAAGAGGAAATTATTTTGAAGGCTATTGCTTTTTACATTTTAAATCTATCTGGACATTCTTTGTTGGTTGAACTTGAGGAAATAACCAATTGTGGAAGAAAAGTGAAGGAGCAGTCCATGTAAGTAAATACTCATCTCAGAAAAATAGATTTATTTTATTTATTATTATTATTGATTTTTTTCATACATCTTTATTGGAGTATAATTGGTTCACAATGCTGTGTTAGTTTCTGTTGTACAACAAAGTGAATCAGCCATATGCATACACATGTCCCCATATCCCCTCCCTCTTGAGCCTCCCTCCCACCCTCTCTATCCCTCCCCTCTGGGTCGTCACAAAGCACCGAGCTGATCTCCCCGTGCTATGCGGCTGCTTCCCACTAGCTATCTATTTTACATTCGGTAGTGTGTATATATGTCGATGCTACTCTCACTTTGCCCCAGCTTCCCCTTCCCCACCCCTCCCCTGCGTCCTCGAGTCCATTCTCTGTGTCTGCGTCCTTATTCCTGCCCTGCCACTAGGTTCATCAGTACCATTTCTTTTTTTTAGATCCTATATATATGTGTTAGCATACGGTATTTGTTTTTCTCTTTCTGACTTAACTTCACTCTGTATGACAGACTCTAGGTCCATCCACCTCACTACAAATAACTCAATTTCATTTTTTAATGTATTTACACATTTTTGTTGCTAATTGGGTTTTATTGTCAAAATTGAAGTATTTTTAAATGACCAAATTATATTTGACCTGTTAGAATCTACCTCATAGGGCTTTTATAAGGATTTAATATAATATGTAAAAATATTCAAGTTACATACAGAAGTTCTCAGTAACTATTACTATGGCTATTTTATTAAACATATTCAAGGCATCTTTGGGATTCAGTACAACTTTGGGATAGAGACTGAAACACAAAATAGAAAAGGACTGTTCTGTACACATTACCAAGATAAACTGAAATTAGCAAATTCTTTGGTACTCTTTTCCTTTAATAAAAGTTGTAAACTTAAATTATATGCAAATACTTTTGAGAGAGTGCATTGCCTTCTTCACATATTTACGTTTCCAAATCCCTATAAGCCTAAAGTAGATATTTATGTCTTACTGAACTGAGAAAACTGAGGCAAACAGTGGAAATTAGTTGTTTCATTTCATGAACAGTTTAGTCTCAGAATGGCCATAAACATAAAATCTCCCAATTTCAAGCCTCTGTTTCCTTCCATAGCTCATTCAATATTTAGTTCCTAGTCATAGAGCCTCACAACATCAATTCTTATTATAAGATTGCTTCCTTATATCCTGCTTAGTATTTACAAGAAGGCAGTACTTTCAATGGGCAGGTGGATGCCTGAGGCTGTATATTTTTTTCCCTGTGATTCACTCCAAGGAATTTACTGAGCATTTAGTATGGGTCAGGGCGCATATACGACACAGAGAACAAAACAGACGAAGACATCTACTGTCCTGAGCTTACCTTCTGGAGTTGGGGAGGTAAGGGTGGGTGGGGAGAGAAAACAAGATGAATAAGTAAAATATGGGATATGTTAGAAGACGCTGAAGATAAAAATAAGACAGGAAGAAGGATAAGGAGTGTCAGGTGACCGAAGAGTTGCAGTTTTACACGGGATGGGCTGTCGAGGTGTTGCCAGGAGCTGCATTTGAATCCAGATGAAGGTGAGAGGGAGCCTTTGGGGCACTGGAGGAAGAAGCGCTGGGCTGAGGGACCCCAGTCCCCTGGTGGGGGGAACCTGCAGGCCATGTGGGAGCCAGATGGTCCACTCTGTGGGTAGGAGTTGAGCTCAGGAAATAAAGGGGCCAGCCCATGTGCTTTACTCACAGTGAGATGGGAAGTAATTGCAGGGTTGAGGGCAGAAAAACGCCACGGTTTGATGTGAGCTTGACCACCACCACAGACTGCGATGTGAATGGATTTAGAGAAGCAAGAGCAGAAACAGTAACACCAGTTTGATGGGGTCGTTGATGGTGGGACCATCAACTAGTGCAGAGGTGGTGCAGAAGGGGAGATGACAGATAACTGGAGATGAATTTATTTTGGAAATATAAACTCATGGCAGACATCACTGGCTGTCCTCCCACACCTGTTCCCTCCTTCTTTCTGGGCAGATGGATACCCAACTAGAAACCACATCTCCAAGCTTGCTTTGCAGCCAAGAGCGTCCACATGATGAGGTTGTCACCAGTGGATGGGAAGTGGAAGTGCTCCGTGCCAGCTCCTAGCCATCCTCCTAGAGATGGTTGCCCCACATTTGCTTCTCATTTTTTCTCCATTCTTTCTGGAAATGGTGGTGACTGGGAACCTTGGGATGTTTGAGGAAGGCAGATCTGCCACTGCCCCAGAGCCCTGATCATAATTACTGTATTTCTTGCACTTTTACACGACAAAGAACTAACTTCTAAGGTCCTTAAGCCTCTATTTTGCAGTTTCCTTATTAGGGTAGTTTAGCCTCCACCCTAACAGGAGCTCACAGAAGTGCTGAGGGATCGGATGTGGAGGTGAGAGGGGAGAGGATGACTCCAAAGTGTGGAACCTGAGTTCAGGTAGAAAGGAGTTGCCTGTTGCTGAGACATGGCCAAGTGTGGGAGGAACAGGTTTGGCAAGAAGATCAAGAATGTAACTTGGGCCATGGTACACTGGAGATGTCTGTTAGACATACCTTTTAAAAATAATTTTTCATTAGCCTAACGAATGCTTTTTAAAAAAACTAAACTCTCTAAGTGCACTAAGTATTGTACAAAACCAAAAAGAAATTATTTTCTCTCAAGTGGTTCACTGTTTAATGGAAATCATTTATGGTCAGTGTCAGATCAAAATTACGCCCCACATTAGGAATTTCTAGAGAGACTCATTCAAGTTTTAATGGTAGTGACTTTATTACTTAACCTACTTCATATGAATCACTCTGCTAGAATCCCTTTATGGTTGCAATGATCTCAAAATACAAGTATTTATCAAGCGTACACAAATAACATACCACGGCTCTCCTTTTTATGCACAAGCCAATTTTCTATGACTGCGTGACCTTACTTTTGTATAACTTGGTATACAGGGGTTTTTTAATCAAAACTTATTTTGAATAGTTTCAGTCTAATCCAAGGAAGTGATACAGCTGTTTGCTACGTTTCCCATCTTTGTAATTGACCCTACCCAATTAATAACAAAGTCAGGGCTGGGCGTCAACAGGCAACACAGGGTCAACTAGGGGAAATGTTTGTGGCCACTTTAAATTCACCTCCTTTCCACATCTGTCGATCTTCTTCATGTACCTACTTTGCATTCAATTACGGAGGAGAGTTCTCTCGAAGTCTAAGACCACCGCCCAGGCCTGCTCCCTCATCTACTGGACGGTCCTTGGAGCCTGTCTCCGGGGCTTATGGGGCCAACTGTTTTATCCATCTCTTCTTTGTGGGCACTTAGGTCACACACTTCATCCCTTCAGTACCACATTTCCTGTTTCTTCTGATATGAAAATCATACAATTTAATACGCTAATCTCGTAACAGGAGAAGGCTAGGAGGCCAGCCCTGTTCTCTTCTCCCTCTGAGCACAGACACCAACAGTGATATTCTAGAGACACCACAGTGTTGAATGACTAAGAGTATGTGTAGGAATTTCAGAGATGAATTTGTAACGAATACTTTAGAAATCAATTGCTTCTTGAGCACCAAAACGACGGCAACATGGCATATTGGTTAAGAGTGCATTCCGTGGCTTCAGAAAAACCTACATTTTAACACTTCCACTGACTCGAGTGTGACCTTAGCACACATTTCACCTAACTTTTTTAGGTCCCAGTTTTCTCATATGTTAGGAAGGATTACGACATTTATGCACAAGCCGACCTTGACTATGAAGGGCATAACACCCATCAAAGCACTTAGCACAGTATAAAATGGAAAACTAATAAGAACCTGCTGTATAAAAAAATAAATAAAATAGAATTCAAAAATTCGAAAAAAATAAAGCATTTAGCACAGAGCCTTGCACGTAGTAAATGAATCTCAGTGAGCTCCAAGTTAAACCAGAGGATTAAAAATAAAACTCATTTTTGGACAATATTATCTCATTTTTTAAATCTCTCATCCCATCTCTATGAATGAGGGAAGTTATCGTCTCCATTTTCTGATAAGGGAATAGGCACTAAGAGACTGCTAAGTGACTGGCTTCAGGACAAAAGCAGTGAGAGGGGAGGTTCAAGCTAAATGGCGTTCAGGTGCTTCTTGTGTCACCAACCCCAGCTGTTGAGGGCTGTTATCTATGGTGCCCCCAAAACACAGCAGGCAGGTAGCAGCCGACTCACGCTACCCCTCAGGCCATTTATGTAATATGTACAGTACATGCTCGAATGGAGTTGAACATATCCTGTCCTGTAGCTGTTGTAAATAAAGCTTTACTGTGCATTTTTACTTCACTTACTAATAGCAAAACTTAAAGTATTATGAAACTTGCCTGATTTGGAGAACATACTGGGATTTAAATCAACTGGTTCTAATTTGGTGTGAAGACCTAAGACATCATTAGGTAAAATAGTAAGTGCTCTACCTGCTAAACAATAACTTCCCATTCTGTCCCCCACTGCAGCCTGCCACTGGTCCCCAAAAACCACCTTTATATTTTCTGTCTTCATGATGTTGATTATTCTAAGTACCTCATATACAGTATTCTTTTTCATGTCATATATCTTCTTGGTGGGACTGTAAACTCCTTGAGGACAGGGCCCATGTCTTCTAAATTTACATTACAGTACTTTATTTTTATTTTTTTCCTCAATCAAAATCCCAGTAGACTTTTTTTTTAACATCTTTATTAAAATATAATTGCTTTACATTGTTGTGTTAGTTTCTGCCGTATAACAAAGTGAATCAGCTATATGTATACATATATCCCCATATCCCCTCCCTCTTGTGTCTCCCTTCCACTCTCCCTAACCCACCCCTCTAGGTGACATTACAGCATGTTAGAATCCTTCAGCCAGGGTTGGATGTAGCCAATGCCCAGTAAATACTTGTTGGTTGAAAGTTCGTTGAATGATTATTAAATCTGTAAATACTTTTCCTGAGCTGGTCAACATTTTCTGGGGAAATTTCTCATGATGGGCTAAAGCAAAAACAAAAACACCCAAAAAAACACCAAAAGAAACTTACAAAGTCAGTCAATATATAAAGTAACATTTTTTTTTTCTGTCCACGTAGTATTTAGGGTAAAACCTGAAATAACTGCTAAAGTAAAATCAGATGAGCATGGACTCTTATTTCCTTGGTTGTCAACGTCATTACTCCAGGGGTGACCCTCAGAAACTAAGAGCTGTACTGCATATTCTAGCAACACTCAATGTACCTTTTGAACTATTTGAAAGTTCCAGCTTTCCATTGGCACCTTCCTTTGTTGGAGAACTTTTACAGAATGTGGTATCCATTGCATCTTGGGTACTTTTTTCCTGCGCCTTGATCCAGAGGTATTTTTAATCTGTTATGGGCCAGGAATAGAGTTGTCTTGGGTCAGAAATCTGTATGGTCTGGAAGCACGATGTGAGTAAACTTGAGTTCTTTTTGCCAGGAAGGATGTAATAGCCTCGGCACAAGGTTCTCAACAGAAGGAGCACAGAGGCCGCAGTGCCAGTCTGTTCCTCCCTCCCCCGTCATCTGCCTCATAGCATTATTGCTGCTGTTGTTATTGTTTTTAACTCAAGAAGGAGATACATTTATTATTTCCCACAGGGAACTCTTGGTTAAAGTTTCTCTCTCTCACTGCAATCCAGCTGGTTGAACTCAGTGATACTGTCGGAAATATTTTATATCCTTTTATATCCGTTTGTCTAATGGCCTCAAAGATATGAAATATTGTCATTTTCCATGAACTGGCATTGGGCGTTGGCCATATGTACGTATTAATGAAAAAATATCTGATACTTACATTTTCCTGAAAACTTTGCTTCCTTGCTTTATTACTACTTATACAAGTTTACTCAGTTTAGTGGAATTAGTATATTCTGAGCAAATTAAAATAAAATGAACTTTCCACTTTAACAAATATTTTGATGGAAGAGAATAAACTCTGAGTAAAATGACAGATTTGATGAGAGAACCAGAATTCAAAAGTTAGGTCTAGGGCTTCCCTGGTGGCACAGTGGTTGGGAGTCCGCCTGCCGATGCAGGGGACGCAGGTTCGTGTCCCGGTCTGGGAAGATCCCACATGCCGCGGAGCGGCTGGGCCCGTGAGCCATGGCCGCTGAGCCTGTGCGTCCGGAGCCTGTGCTCTGCAACGGGAGAGGCCACAGCAGTGAGAGGCCCGCGTACCGCAAAAAAAAAAGTTAGGTCTACAAACTGTTTTAAGTGGGAGGAGAAGGATGCATAACCCACTGATCCCATTCTTCTAAATTCCTGGGTCCCCTTCTGTTTGTTGTCCTCTCTCTAATCATTGTGTTCCCACGTCCCACTCTCCTGGAGATATTGAGCTTAATGTCGGGAATTGCTCTCCCAGATCATTAACATTTCCAAGAATCTGGTTGAAATAGCCCTAAAGCTTAACAAGTATAAATTACCAGAAATCATTTATAGCTAGGATTGCTTTGGGGCAGTGGGGGGGAGGGGTCTGGAGCTGGGGGGCAATGTTGATACTGAAACTTTATCAGCATGCTTGTGAAGAGTACTGTGCTAATACCTTCCAAAGTTTTCTATCAGTAAGCCATTCACAACCACCATAGACAAAATACAAGACTAGGCTGATATGGGAAAATGTATAAATGTGAAGAGATGTTATGATCAACTATGATACGGAGATCTGTATATGCGTGCATTTATATACATTCTTTTAAGTACGAGAAAAAATTCTCACAACGACCTTAAATGATAGTTTCCTCGAGATAAAAATCATGAACAAATTGCTAAGGATGCATTAAAAAATGGAAGCATATGTCAACCAATATCTGTACAAAATTATAAATGTTATCTGAAGAAATGAAGTGATGGGAGCTTCATGGGGCTGCTTAGGGGGTGTTTGGAATTTTGCCAATGGAAGTTAGTTTAGAAGAGTCCGTTCCATGTGAATGAGCCTCAAATAGAAAACAGTTAGGAGGGCTAAACATACAGTTACACAAAATTTCGTCATCTCCTACACCAGGACAGTGTTTGCAAATCTAACTGTGCTTCAAAATTATCAGGAGAGATTTTTTAAAAATATGCATTACTAGTTTCTACACCTTCCCCTCACCTCTGAAATTCTCATTTAGTGGATCCAGGAAAGTACTAATGTACTTGATTTTTTTATCAAGATCTTCCTTGGTGTTTCTCACATGTGGCCTGGCTTGGGAATCACTGAACTGGGGATATTTTCAAGCCCTTGTATCTCCTTTGTTGTTTTCTTAGCACTTTTTCTTCTAACATTTTCACACTGTGCCTATAGCTTTCCTATAGTAATTACTTTCCTGTGGCTTGTCTCCCCACTACTTGTCTGTTCTCTGAAGACAGAGCTGGATATTTCTCTTTATCCCATACAGTACCTTGCACAGTTTTAAGCATACAGTAGGTATTTAAAAAATAAGATGACTTGAATCCCTTCTGTCATTCATTTTGGTGCACCTTGGTATTTCCTGCTCACTTATCACTTGACCCCAAACCCTGAATTCAGAACAATAGTCAGTTGTTCTTCAGAGACACCAAACCAGGATAAAATCAAGGGTAAAGTGAGTTGTTTGCCAGACCACTGCTTGAAGAATTTTCTGCAGAAGAAACAACAAAGCCTCACTTGAGGATGTTTTAATATTGTGGTAATTGATTTATTTCCTTTTCTGAGCAAAAATAATAAGTTTGGGCAAATCTGAATATACTGACGGAAACAGAATATTTGAAACCGAGGGTCTTAGAAAGGGAAGGATGTGTGGTCATGAAGCTCAAAGCACGTGCAGGTAAGTTCCTCCTGTGCGGATGAATATCTCACACACACACACACACACACGCACACACACACAGAGAAAGTCTAGTAAAAGATTTTTGAAATACAGTTAATACAATCTCCCTTAACAACAAAAAAATCTGTTGCTGCTTTATAACACAAACATTCTGTAGGCAAAAGCATTTCGATAAATTTTTAGTATCTCTAAAACTCTCATCTAAAAGTAATAAAGTAATATTAGAACACCAAAAGTATTGACAAAATATTGTCACTTAGAGCCCACTGAAGTATAAGTCTATCCATTTTATGAGTTATTTTTAAATCTCCTAGTTACAAAAACAAAAAAGAAATACTTAGAAAAATATTTCACTTTTAACATGTAAACTACATTACCCATCACATATTTAAAAGGTTTTACAGTAAATATAAACAAACCATGTTCTATCAACATCCTTGGGGAAAATGTAAAATGTAGTGGAACTGCAGCTCTAAATTTGTTTAATTGTGCAATTTTGGTAAAATAGAAAATTTTTTAAAAATAAGCATGCCAAATCACGTAGTATTTTCAAGGTTTAAATACCTGAAGTTGTATAGCAATATTACCACAGTCTGCCTTAATTTTACAAAACAGAGAGGTAGACTAATCACAAGAATGATTCAAATAAACAGTGTTATAATTTTTTCAATTTAAAACAGAAGATAAAATTTCTGGGGGAGGGGAGGAAAGTGGTCATTTTAAACATGCTTACCCCAACTCAAGTCTGATTTAAGAAATGTAGCATTTCTTTGATTTTTAATTGTTCCTGCATTACTTGTCAATGTGGCCACATGACTATAGTTTATGCTATTATGTTGTCAGGCTTCTGATAATGGGGAGGAATGTTTGTTTAGACTGTGTAGCTCTTCACTTTAATTCACTCTGGCTCCAGGGTGACCTGTTAAAACTGCTATCAATGGAAAATCCAAATTTCCCAGAAAGGATTAAAGCAACAGCAACCCCTGTGAACCAAAATTATCTCCTATTGAGGCTAATTACCTTAGCACACTTAGGAAAGTACTGCTATAGGAAATCTGTTGCCTTGCAGTCTCTCCCCTTCTGTAAAGTGCTTTTAGTTGATATGAAGTCGTATATTTGCTGATTACTCTGAGGCATCTTTTAGTACCTTTATAAGTGTGAGGAGAGACCCAAAAAACTGAAATGACATATTGAGCCATAAACAAACATATTACATGAAGTATGCAACTTTCCCATGGTTATAAAACCTGTGTTTAGGGAATTGACCCCATTAGGATGGGAGTTTTAAAAGGAAAAAAAGAAAAAATTCTGAGCCTTAATATATAAGGAAAAAAAGTAGAGTTACTAAATTTTAAAATTTTCTAGTTTTTTACTTACATATGACAAATAACTCATACAACATACAATTTAACAAATAAACAAGATGTGTTTTCTTAACTTTTCCTACTGTTTTGAGCATGTAGGAATTACTCAGTTCTTTAAAAAAGCCAGTTTGCTGGCTATTCTATTTGTCACTTACAAAAACAATCATAAAATGAAAGGTAGTGACCCAGAATCATTCTCAATTTTAACAAGGTAGTTCTTGATAATTCTGTAAAATTATATTGTTTACTTGAAGTGAGGATGAAATGGAGTGTAATTGAAATCAACATGGAAAGGATATGGAAACCAATTATTTCCGGATCCTAGACAGAAATATTTTTACTCTTCATTTATCATTATACTTACTGCTAATGAACTGTTGCAAATTGGGCAAACAGGAATTGCCCAATCTGTCCATTTATAGCTCAAGTATGGTACCTAAAGCCACAAAATAAGGTTTTTGCTTGATAATTGTTAGGGGTTGACTTGTCCATTTGGCTGTCTACTCTATAATTATAATTATTAAATAATTAACAATTATCCTATAATTATTTGATCCTCACTCCATTTTGCTATATTCAGAATACTGTTAATTTTTATTCCTACAGCACTTTGTGACATTATCTGGCCTTCCCTGAGTGCAAATGGGATTGTAAGTGCATCCCCAAATGAGAGAACTCAGACATGGCGTAGTCATCTCCATGACCCAGTGTATGCACATGCTATTTTTTTAGATTGTCATTGTAACAGAATCACAATTTAAATTATTTTTCAGAGAATTCAGTGATGCTAGTTTGAGGGGAAAAGGTCTAACACAGGGTCTCAATGAATGGTGGCTATTAAAAGTCTTTGGTTGGGGGCTTCCCTGGTGGCGCAGTGGTCGAGAGTCTGCCTGCTGATGCAGGGGACACAGGTTCGTGCCCTGGTCGGGGAAGATCCCACATGCTGCAGAGCAGCTAGGCCCATGAGCCATGGCCGCTGAGCCTGTGTGTCCAGAGCCTGTGCTCTGCAACAGGAGAGGCCACAACAGTGAGAGGCCCGCATACCACAAAAAAAATAAAATTAAATTAAAAAAAAAAAGTCTTTGGTTTACAATACTTCACATGAAATTCTTATGACGTGAATTTTTTATTACTTATATTCTATTCTGATGACCTGTATCAACTTCTAATCTGCTTTTGGCATTGAATTTATGCAATCAAAGTAAAAAATAATTAGAATATCTGTTATGGAAAGAGGAAGTGAAATTGTGGCCATGTGTCTCAAGAATTTCTAAGACTAAACTGAAATGTTTTGAATGAGTTAATGAAAGTAATATGTCTATAGCAGATACGATGGGTAGAAATAAGAAATACTAATAACCAAATATACAAGCAGAAGTAATCGCCCTCCATCAAAAGTAGAGTCAGCCTGAGAAGCGAAGCTCCTAAACTGCCCACCTTACCTCTCCCACATTCTTTCCCTGACTATGAAAAAGCAGCTACTGAAACTGGCGTTGCTGATGGCTGAAAGCTCAGCGGGGGCTCTGATTTGAGGCCTTGGTTCCCTCCATGTCGGCCACCCCTCCGGCAGCCAGGTTCTGCCTGGGCAGAAGTCTTAAGTCCTTTATGACCTATAGTCTCAAAGTCTCTGAATACTACTTGTGATATTCTATTGTTCAAGCAAGTCTCACCGCAACCAGCCTGAATTCAAGAGGTGGAGAATTAAACACCTCTTCTTAGTGAGAGGTGTGGCAAAGGATCTTCAGCCATCTGGAGTCTACCAGAGCTGCAGAAAGTAAAAGAAACGTTTTATAAGAGGACTAGAAAAACAATCATCTTTTGAATTGGAGGGTAAATATTCTTAAACACCTCTCTAAAAACCATTTCTTTTTCACCACTTCTGCTTTCCACCTTTGTCCTGGTCGTAACTACTTGTTTCCACTATTTTAGCCTTCTTGCCTCTGTTATCTTTCCCACTAAAACATCCCAAATATTACTGTTGGATCAATCTTTCCAAAACACTACATTCCTCAGGTCCTTTAGTGTCTCCCAAGGCTTATGGGACAGAAACCAACTAGTTAGGTCTAGATTATAGAAATTATCATGTTATGAAAGTATTTAAAATCCTCCAGATCGCACCAAAACCTGATTTCCTTCCCCTGCTTAGTGTCCGTTACTTCCCTAGACTTTTCCTTATTTAAGCAAAAAGCTCTTCACACCAACTCCCTAAACAAGTTCTTCTTCATCTGGTCTTGGCATCTTGGCTCATTGTACTACCTAAAATATCCTTACTCCTTCTGGTTGAATCCTTCCTTGTCCATGAAGACTTTCCTAAACACTGAAGCTTACTTTATAGTTCTCTTTTCTAAAGTTTCAATACACCATCCTCTCAATGGCATTAAACATTGTACTGTCATAAATAAATGTTATTCACAGAAGCATAAGTTATATTTTTAACAAATTATAAGTTCCTTGATAACAGGTGCCACATGTTGTGCTTTCTTATGAGTTCTTGGTGCATGGTAGAGACTTACTGAGTACTCATTGAATTACATTGAATGTGTACTTTTTCTTTGCTACTTCTTTTATACCCAGCTGCAGTACCTATACATATTTTAGTGTAGGAATGATATTCATAGAAATATTTTATAGTGTTTTTAAGTTATAAATTTAAATTCCCAGTTATAACAGTAAAAATCAGTCCATGTTTTTATTGAAAATAAATGTTACCGTATAATGAAACTGAGGCATAGATATCATCTATATCATCTAACAGAATAATACAGTATAATAAAATATTTTTATGACTACATAGACATTTTTACAAAATTTATCTCCTACTTTAAATGAACCCAAAGACAACATGAATTCATATTTTCTATTATTCCTTTGTTATTAAACCAGAAAAATTGACTTTCACAATCTACCTTTACAAAGAAGCCTGGTAGCCTCATTAATCTGGTAATGTTTAGAAATATTTCCATAATTCAGTGATGAAAAAATAGAATAAGTACAAGGTACTTAAAAAAGAAAAGGGAGACAATTTAAAAATAACTATAGATAAGTAAAATAAGTTGGGTAAGAATCTGTTCATTTTGAAATGCCTCATAAATAATATCTAAAAATCTGTTTCTTACAATTCAATGATGGCTCTTTCTCAGTTGCTTTGTTTTTTAGTTACAATGTATAACTATTTAATTTTATAAACTGGTTGCCAAATAATTCTGTACCAACATATCTTACACAACAAGCCTTGAAACCTTTTCATAAATACAACTGTAAAGTTATTTTCACATCCAAATATTTTAGAAGAGACTTTTTTTTTTCCTTCCTGGTATTAGCAATGTGACTTGCCAGCAAAACTTCAAAGTAGGAACATGATTTTACATTTGACATCATAAATAAGTGTGCCAGCTGCCAGGTTTCCCACTGATTGAGTTTATGCTAACTTAATAATCTGTTTTAGTTAACTAAGTCACAACTTTGATTCATTCCCCTGAGAGACAGAAACTGTCATAGGAAATAAATGATGTGCCACAATGTTTTTAAAAACGACGTCGCCATTTTTACTGCGTCGGTATCTCAGCTTTCTATATTGTGAATACACGGATTTCAACTGATACAGAATTTTATTTTCAGTAAGATAGCTATTCTGAAATTGTAGTCCAGGTGAAAACTGAAAATCCAGAATAGGAAGCAAGACAAACTGGCAGTTACTTTCCTGAGAGAATATTTTGTACATGTTTTATACCAGATTATATGTATGTGGAAAAAGTTATTAAAGGTTCTAAATCTATTTGATAAGCTCCAGAAACCCCCCAATAAAATACTCACTCATCAAATACACCTGTCTGATTACGTGGTTTCAGTCATTAATGTTATTGGATTCTAACTCACACACACAGTAATAAAAGCATTATACTTTATACCCTCTTCTAGCTCTTTAGGCAATTTCATGAACTTGCTTGAATTTATTTCTAGTATGTTTTACCGAACTATTCAAAGAGATGGTACTGCTGTCAAAAATCATTCATCCAGGGCTTCCCTGGTGGCTCAGTGGTTGAGAGTCCGCCTGCCGATGCAGGGGACACGGGTTCGTGCCCCGGTCCAGGAAGATCCCATATGCTGCGGAGCGGATGGGCCCGTGAGCCATGGCCGCTGAGCCTGTGCTCCACAACGGGAGAGGCCACAACAGTGAGAGGACCGCGTACCGCAAAAAACAAAAACAAAAACAAACAAAAAAAAGAAGCACTATGCCCAGTGGCTGGACAAGAATAATGCGATTCATTGTCATGGCTGTCCTCTCACAAAAGATCACAGTGATCTCCTGATCGCACTGAATCCCAGTGGTACAGAAACAGTCTGTGCATAAAACTAGCGAAAATCCATTAGTGCATTCTGCAAAAACAGACTTTTCAAACACATCTGTTCTTTTCACTATAGTAACTCAAACCCTAAAATTCTGCCTGACACGTAGTAAGCACTAAATAAATATTGAACAAGAGAAAGAAGGAAATATTTTTGTAAAATATCATGAAAGTTAATTTGGAAAAAAAAAAAAAGTCACATAGAATATTTAAATCCACTTTAAAACCAGACAAGCAGGGCAGTCTTTGCAGCTGCCAAGAAGGATTAGAAATTCTATGAGCTCCTTCTGAAGGCCATCGTGATTCAGAGCTTCTTCCGGAGGTTTAAATGCAAGCTCGTGATTCAGTGCATCTAAAGGGCATGTCATTTTTAAAGATATTCAATTCATAGGTGAAATTTATTTTTAAGAAGATGAAAATGGATGAGCTGCATTGGAGTTTTAATACAGACTTTTGAAAGCAAAGGAGACTTCTCTCTTCACCACCTATTTACAGGGGAGTCAGAAAGAAATACCTTGAGATTTGCTCAGGGAAACGTTTAAAGCCGCAGACTGTGAGTTGACGGGGTTTGGTGGTGCAGGGGAAAAGACACGTGGACGAATTATGATGCTGTCCGAGCCCAAGTGCCACTTAATTAAGAGTTTATGATCTGCCCACCAAGTAGCCAGATATAGTCCCTATCACCTTCCCCACACACTTGGTTATTGGCATTTTGACACCTTCTTTGCACAGCGGGGGGCATTCCTGACACTATCAATGTGATATACCTGTTTCAGATCACAAACATTACTCATTAACCTTAGAGCAGAAATCTAACATAATCAAAAATCCTTTTGCCACCCAATTCAAGTCAACCAGGGACAGGATAGATAGGAAAACATAATATGAACGGTACATAGAGAAATACTCAAGAATTTTTTTTTTGTTTAAAAAGGGGTTTTCTGTTTTCAAAATCCACAATCTGTCACAGTTTCCAGGTTATTAATTATTTGCAAACCGTGTGTTTAAAAAGGGTTCAGAATATGGAATGCTGTGATTTAGGTGAATTACATTCTTTAGCAGAGTGACTTTTACTAGTTTTTTTTTTTTACTTTATTAATATATTTTATTTAGCCCAATATATCCCAAGCATTTTCATTTCAATATGTAATCAATATCAACTTTTTTCTTTTTATTTATTTTCTTTCTTTTACTTATTATTTATTTTAATTGAAGTATAATTGATTTACAATATTAATTTCTGCTGTACAGCGAAGTGACTCAGTTATACGTATACATACATTCCTTTTTATATTCTTTTCCATTATGGTTTTTCCCAGGATATTGAATACAGTTCCCTGTGCTATACAGTAGGACCTTGTTGTCCATCCACTCTATGTGACAGTTGGCATCTACGAACCCCAAACTCCCAATCCAAAAGCACATGGAACCCTTTACGAATTTGTGTGTCACCCTTGCACAGGGGCCATACTAATCTTCTCTGTATCATTCCAATTTTAGTATATGTGCTGCCGAAGTGAGCACGACTTTTACTAGTTTTTTTTGTTTTTTTTTTTACTAGTTTTTTTTTTTCCCCCTTTTGCTAGTATTCACGGTCTCAAATAGGACAGAAAAGTTTTCAGGAATTAAACATCCCTTTTCCATCTCTTCTCTCTGACCTCCTAAAAGCTGTCTCTTACAATCAAGTCAAAACAGAATGCTTTCTATTATGGTCACACCACTCTTCTCTCTAAAACCTATGTCTGACCAGATGCGAATTATGACTAGTTATATATCTCTACTCAGTAAAGCTGTACTTTTTTTTTAATTTTTTTTTTATTTTGCAGTACACGGGCCTCTCACTGTTGTGTCCTCTCCCGTTGTGGAGCACAGGCTCTGGACGTGCAGGCTCAGCGGCCATGGCTCACGGGCCCAGCCGCTCCACGGCATGTGGGATCTTCCCGGACCGGGGCACGAACCCATGTCCCCTGCATCGGCAGGTGGGCTCTCAACCACTGCGCCACCAGGGAAGCCCAAAGCTGTACATATTTTGACATAAAGTGATTAGAATTACTAATACTATTTAAAACTTCTAAAACATGATTGTATCATTATGTTGCTCCTAAAGATGCTTCCTGACTTTCAATCATTTAAGATGAAAAAAGTGGCCCTGAACAGGCTGGAGGCCAGAAGCATCACCGGACTTTCCCCTGAAAGGCCATCCCTATTTCTAGATAGAATCCAAGTGGCTCACGCGTTCTCCCTGCTGCTGCCCATGGAACTTCTCTTCACTCAACCACTGTTGGCCATGATGGGTGGTTAATGTCACATTCAGCCAGTATAGCCCCTCCTGGTGAGTCACACTGTTTCCTGATCAAGCCCAAGTGTAGCCTGTGATTGGGAATGCCTTGCTGGCCTTGCAAGGCCAGCCCTGTAGCGAGGGTGTGTCACTGGGGTAGACCACGGGGCTTTCTCTGTCCTTACAGCCTGTTATCAAAGGTCCCAAAGCCTTCACAGCTGGGTTCTCCCTACCTGATGATGATGTCTGGAAGGGTGATCTTATTCTTTTAGTTTCCTAATTTCCCACATTCAAAGAACTTGTTATGTTTTCCCCAGGCTGAGTTGTGGGATATTTGAGTAGACCCTAAAAGCACCTACCTGAATGTGCCCTGCACTCTCGGCCTCCCACTCAGTCAGCAGCCCAGGAAAAAAGCACAGACACCTGATTATTTCTTCTTTCTGCATGAGCTTCTTGTCTATCTGACGTACTCCTGGAAAGCTTCTTGTATTATCTTTTCAGAGTCTTAATTCTTGTATTCTGTTGTTTGATCATTAATTCCCAAATCCTCTTTGATAATGTTCTTAGTGGGTTCATCTGGTCCTCATAAACATGAGACCTCTGTTCCCACCTCAAGCCCCGCCCCCTGCCCACCCCATCCCGCCCCTTTTAAGCAGAAACTACATGCTAAACACTGCACTCGGTGTTAGGCTTTCATCCTAACCTGAGGGGCTTTCCAGGCCCTAGTGGGAGACAAACACAGAACACTAGAACTCCACAAGTAATTGGCATCCTCACAAAGTTAATATTAGAAACACAAATTCATTCTCAATTCAGTGAACATGGGACACTTTAGTTAAATCTGCTAATATCTTTTTCCCTTACACAAATTAGAATAATCACTCCAACTACCTCCCAGGTCCTGCTCAAAACTGCTGGCACGTTCACCAAACTTGTACAATTTCTGAGCGAAAGCTGAAGGTAGTGGGTCTCCAAGCACATCCAACATTTCTCCTTTTTATATTCAGCCGATGTTCAGAAACAGTAAGGAGCCAGCGAAGGGTGAAATATGCATGGCATGCCTCTTGGATTATCAGCTAATGGTAGCATCATTGATAGAACAAAATTAATTTACTTAAGAAATCAGAGCCAAGTGGAGCTGAGGTCTGGTAGGTGAAAAATGTGTGTTTTATCAGCTAAAGTACTCAGCTCCAAACTCCCCTGCTTCTTAAGTACAAGTAATGTATGGCTGGGTTTTGGCATTGCACTGCATGCCTACCCATCCTGTCATAATTAAAAATCTCCGAGAGACCTAAAAGCTATAAATGGCCGTCCTTATGCTCACTAAATGACATATACCCACTAAAATGGATTTTTGAGAATCACCCAATTTATAAAACACTAGATGTGACATGGTTATCACATAGAGGGGTTTGAAAGATGAACTATGGTGGAGATACACTTCCATGATGAATACACTCAACGTTCCTTCTACTGATTTTTTTTAAAGATATTTCAGTCTGTTGAATTGGATTTTATTTTAAAATAGAGAGTTGAGATATTCACATTTTTATCCTTTACCCTTGAAAAAGATTCATTTTGGCATGAGATGGCATGATTTGAAATCAGCTATAGTGTTCAATTGTCGCAATCTGTAATTTTAACTCCCTGTGTTTGGGTGCTTTCTAATTTATGGACATGCAATGCCAAAGTGGAAGTCAGGAATGGACTTAACCAGCGTGCCATGTAGTAGGAGCTGGCATGTGACCGAGGCTCTGCCATTCAGATCTATCAGTGAAAGTCTTAGATTTAAAAGAGAGTGAGATGGGAGAACAGATAGAGGGGTATCACGTCAAAGGATAGGATGGATTAACTATAATGAAGCATAAGATACTTAATGCAAGTAGTATACTTGGATTAAGTATCTTATGCTTCATTATAATCTTTGCTTTTGTCAACCTGATGGATGACTTCAAGGAAATTAGTGATAACTTTTCAGCTTAACTTCACTTATTTGGGAAATCAGAATGATAGATTTATTTCATGTTTCTGGAAGCTCTAAAAAAAATTTCCTAAAGTGGTTCTTGCAAATAAATATTTCATAATTTTCTAAATGTTGGAAAAGACATAGTTTAAAAAAGTCAATAGGTGTTCATGTGGATTAACCTCTAAAGAATGTGGGAAATGAATAAAATTGTGGCTTAAACACATTTTGTTGTTGTTTTTTTGCGGTACGCGGGCCTCTCACTGTTGTGGCCTCTCCCGTTGCGGAGCACAGGCTCCAGACGCGCAGGTTCAGCGGCCACGGCTCACGGGCCCAGCCTCTCCGCGGCACGTGGGATCCTCTCGGACCGAGGCACGAAGCCGCGCCCCTGCATCGGCAGGCGGACTCTCAACCACTGCGCCACCAGGGAAGCGCCAACATTTTTTAAACTTTTACCTTACAATGTCAAGTTCTATCTCATTTCTTATCTGCTTGCTGCCTCGATTTTGCTACAAATTTAAAAATTGTTAGAGTTGGCATTTACTCTCTGTTGAACTGGAAGTTCCCCAAAAGAAAATGTGGAAGGTCTATATGTTTAAAGTCAAGCTATACTCATTATAAAATGAGAAACACTTCACGCCAGGCTCCATTTTAATGCACATGGTTAACTATGATAAATATGTTACCATTTAGCTTTTAGAGGATTGTGTTCCGTATAGAACAATACAAGCTCTTCGCCAGGCTCTCCTTTCTAACTTGCTGGATTAACTAATGACTCATGCTACCAAAACAACACAGTGACTGCTGCTGGGAGCCCCCTGAAAGCTCCCATCCCACCTGGGAGCTTTTGTTTGCACTCTTGTGGATTCTAGTTGAGTCATATTCAAACCAAAAGTCAGCTGTGTTTTTTCTAAACCTATTTATGGCAGCTGTACTTGTTATTATATGTGTGTAATGTAGTTAGATATCAAATAAATCAATGAAACATTACAGCAAAAAGAAAGATATCTTTCTTTGAAAACTAAAGGGAATCGTTTTGAAAGATTTAACAAAACTGTCACTGAAATGATTGCTGTTGAAGGGTGGTGTAGGTGAGATAACTTTGAGAGACTGGGAGGGAAATCAAAATGTAGGTGAAGTTTTTGATCATATTGGTTTGTAACAGTCTTTAATTCATTCGAAGAAAAACAACCTGAAGTTGTAAGTAATGCCCTAAGGGTATGATTTATACAAGAAGGATGATTTAGAACTCCAATGGACATATCCATCAAAGAAAAGGCTTGGAATTGCACCAAATGTTGGTAAATGCATGAACATTTATGCAATAAATGTTTTCAAGATAACTAAATGTTCAAACCACATGTTTATATCATTTCCTAATGATTCTTTTCTTTAACTCTGTGGTTGTGCAACCAAACACCAGTACCAATTGGATTAGATAACATGGTTCTCCTGTAAAATCAAATAAATTGCAAAAACATTTTTCCAAATCAAACAATTACCACTGGGATTTTCCACTAGGATCTCACAGTTTTAATGAATCACTGGATTCTATTTTCCTCCTTTATATGTCACTATCATCTCGAACCAGATTTCATCACCTCGGGGCTAAATTGCCCCAATTATCTTCCTAACTGCGTCATCATTCTAGTCCCTTTTGGACCTACAATATTTTAAAATACTTCCATCATTAAGGTACGTTGGTGCTCATAAAATTCAATATTACCTTCCGTGTTTCTATCCTTAAGTCCAGACTTCCTACCGATCGTTTCAGTCCTGGTCAAATTGGTCATATACCCTCCACCCTCTCACAGCTCTTTGATTTGAGCACATCCCTAGTGGGGGGACCTTCCTACTGTCCCCCGAATGCAGTATGCTGAGCGCCAACCCCAAGTTGGTGATAGATCCTCCTGCCAATATATTCCTGCCCATCCTTGAGGGCCTCGTGTAATTCACCCCTCTTCCATAGATAAGAACTAACCCAGTTGTCTTTACCCCTATTTGTCTCTCCCATGTTTTATAGAGTGGTGTGGTCATCGAAGGCGTGGATTGTATGTTTTCTCCGAATTCCCATCTTTGAAGATAGGATATCAGATTTTTCATTTTTCCAGTGCCATCATAATGCATTCACTGTGTACACTCAGTCCTTAATAAATTCTGTTGATTGAAAAAATAGTACTAAAAATAATAGTATGCTTGAAATATTCATAAAGACTTCTATATTAGAAAAACAGAATAGTTAGTTATTTATATCTAGCATAAAATCTCATCTCTAGCCCTTACAATGAGTGCAGTTTACTGAGTTTCAAGAACTCCTTGCCCCTATAACTGAATTTCTCACATGCTTGTTGTGGGGATTAAGTAAAATAATTTAAATAAAGAGTAGTGCCCGAGACATCATAGGTCATCAAAAAATGGATCACCTGTCCATCATTTATTCCCATTTAAACCCTTTTAAAGTTTTGTTTGCATGTAAATGTTTAAGCTATAATCTAGTGTAACTCCAAAGTTTTTCAGGAAGCAATTTATATCACACTATTTTGGTGGAGGTATCTCAAAAAAAGAAATGGTTAATTGGGTAAATGTAAGTATTTATTGTATTTATCTAAAAACTTTGAGCAGCTCATACTCCTTGATAAAAATGAGAAGCAGTTGATGAGCTGATAATGTATGTAACTAAAAATTTACAATTGAGGGAAGGCAGGCACACCATATCTCCATGAGTCAAAGTAAAGGGATGTGAACCCTTAAGGAAGGCCTCTGGCAGTAGGTTGTAGAAGAGAAAGGATGCATTAATAAATTTCTATTTAGAAATCAAAGGTGCAAAGATTTACATATTAAATTATCATGTAGAGCCAGCGTTACCTACTGTATGTCAAAGGAGAATTTTTTTTTTTTTTTTTTTTTTTTTACAAATAGGAAGTTTCACTACAAGCTGATGGAACATCTCTCTTTAAGCCTGTTGGAAATTAAGGTTAGGATGGGCTGTGACGAAGAATAAATCAGAATTAATAACCAAGGTTGTTACTTTGGGACTTAGTGTTTCTTTAAATCCCACTAGTTCCACCACTTAGTACATATTCCTCATTCTTCTCTTAGCACCTCCAAATGGCTGATTATCCAGCCCAAAGTCCAAATCAAGGTCTGTTTATCTGTCCAAAGCACATCATAATTAGAGAGAGAAAATCTGAGAAGCAATAAACATTTTTAAACAGTTTGTATGAACCTAATGCAACTCTAAATATAACACAAAATGATACAGCCATACTAAGGGGTTGGTATGCAGGAAATAGAGCAGCAGCGAGAATGGTGACCCTGCATATTCCATCACTCAAGAAAGTAGATATTAAACCGTGAAGATTATTTTCTTTCACATTGAGAGGCCCCACCCAATCCCCCAGATTTCTGAGAAAGCAGATAATTGCATCCATTAAACTCTTAGGAGAACAGCTAGAAACGAACCTTGAGGCACTTACAGTGTTTACCCGCTGTGCTCTCACATTTCTCCTGAAATTCCCTGGTGCACAGGCCTGGCTCTCCCTGTGGGTAAACCAGAAAAGCCCGACATTCGCTATGAAAACTATGCAGCCTTTCTGTGTGAGGTATTAAGATGACCTGACCCATTAAAATTTTTGTTAATTCACGTTTCCTTCTCCCCTTTACACGTGGAAAATTTCATGAAAAGCCATGTTGGGAAAGAAATCTCTCTTCTAACTGTGCTAAGTTTGTCCCCTTAATGTTAATAGCAAATAAGTATGTAGCATTTACTACGTGCCAAGCACTGTTCTGAGTAGCCTGTTGATTTAATCTTTACAACCACCTTGTAAGGGCGTGAGATGGGTACTGTTATTGTTCCTGATTTACAAATGAGGAGACAGAGGCACAGATGTTTAGTCTCTTATTCAAGGTCACACACCTGCTATGTAGTGGAGGTAGGACTCAAACCCCAGTCTTCTGGCCCCAAATTGATGCATGAGTGGGAACGTCTGTGTTCGCGTGTACATATGTGTGACTAGTTACTCACAAGTGTGTGCATGTGTGAATGCATGTGTGCACGCATAAGCTATACATATGTGTCGGGGCAAAGCCAGGATTCAAGTCCAGATTTGTCTGATGCATTCTTATATTGTATTTTCTCAATTAAAAAATGAAAATAGAGGGCTTCCCTGGTGGCGCAGTGGTTGAGGGTCCACCTGCCGATGCAGGGGACGCGGGTTCGTGCCCCGGTCCGGGAGGATCCCACGTGCCGCGGAGCGGCTGGGCCCGTGAGCCGTGGCCGCTGGGCCTGCGCGTCCGGAGCCTGTGCTCCGCAACGGGAGGGGCCGCGGCGGTGAGAGGCCCGCGTGCCGCAAAGTAAATAAATAAATAAAATAAAAATCAGGGACTTTGTTTAAAAAAAAAAAAAGAAAATAGTAATGGGTATTTCTGTCTGACTTTAAGGTCTGCAGAATTCTTTTGTGTGCATTGCCTCAACTGAATAAAGCAAAGGTACACCACGGAATCTTCCATCTACACATCCGAAAGTTTGCCTGGAAAGTGGAAATGAAGAGGTTGGGAGTTATGATAAGTGTTATGTATGTAGCAGCTGACAGGCCAGGAGGAGGGGGAGAAAAGAACACATTACAGAAATAACACACACACATATATATCATCCTTTCATCAAATAATCTCAAAACACATTTTGGTATTTTTCTATACAATTTTCCCATGCGTCAGTGAAGCATGTAGCATTTCTCTTATTGTTTAAGGTAAATAAGTTGACAGTGAGAGAGGTTATGATTCTCCGGTACCAGGTGCTGGGTCAAGGGCTCAGCCAAGTGAAAATTCAGCCTTTACAGATAAAGGGATATGGCTGCTTTGGTTTCCCAGGAGACCACGGAGCATCCTTTCAGCAAGTCAGCTATTTGACCACATTTGTACATAAACGTCTGCATCCTCCAGGTCACCTTCACTTCTGATGCTGGCTGAGCTTCCCGTTGGAAGCTCATCTTTACCTACTGCCAAACTCCACAAATAGCTTCAAAAGATTCTCTTGGAAAGAATCAAAGGCAATTCCAGCTGAAGCTCTCCGAAGGAAACTTGCAGCAGACGCTCTCACCTTCTGGTAACTCTGACACAGTAATTTCCCTCTGCCACCTCACTTCAGGAGGGAGTCTGGCACCACGGTGGCGGAGCCCTAATCAGATAGCAAACCCGCATTGGCTGCGTCAGAAATGATGTCAGGGCCGGCGGTCCCCTGGCCACTGCCTCATTTGGAGCAAACACTGCAACGCTTGTTTTTTAGGCTACTTTATGACTTGTCTGAAAAATGACTTTGTTTGGCAGGGAAGCCCGCTAATGTATGAGATGTTACCCCAGGATTTTAGCACTTCTACACACACAACATTCTCTCACACACAGAGCTGCACAAACAGTGGGAGGATCATTGAGCTGCTCGTCTTATCAAGGTCATGGATCAGGGGAACGGCTCCAGGACCCAAGGCGTGTTAATACCTTCCTGTGGATAAAATCTATTAGGAAACAATGTGACCAAAAGAAAGGGGAGAAAATGTTTTCATTTTATGCCATATGGTTTGGCTTATATCGGATTTACACATTTGGAGTTTCTTATTTATTTTTAATGGTGGTCCTTCACCTCGGGTCCATGGATGTGGTTTGCACCTCTCCTCTTGGGGGACTGGCCTGCCCAAGGCTCCAGCCAGCAGCTTCTGAGAGGCAGTGGCCCTTCTGACGGCAGAGCTTTCTTTTCCTCCTATCTCCTCACAATAAGCTTGTGTCCTCTGAGGAGTGGCCACGTCACTCTGACAGCCACACTCATCCCGGGGCCGGGATGGGGGGGAGATGGCCTCCTTCCTCCTGACCCCCAGGCCCTTCTCCCTCTCAGTCACTGAAAAGATGCTGCACGGAGGCCACTGCTTCTCCTCCTCGGAGCCTCCTTCCCTTGGTGCTGCTCCTGGGAAACCTTCTGGAAATTATTTGGTAATAAGAAACAGACCCAAGACAGTGTTGTGAGGTGAGGCTGTGACCTTTCACCTTCAGAGACCTGGGTCCCAAGCCTTGCCAGAGGCTGGTGGTCTCTGCCTCGTCAACACCAGGTATTTCAGTGCCACAGGACCCAATGGCATGTGGGAGTGACTTCACGCTGATGCCTAGAACGATCGGCAGCAAGATGCACAGGCCCAGGACTGGGGGAAAGTGCGTCATTTTCCTGCATCTCCACTCTGCTTCAGGGCCAGTAGGCTTTCTGCTTTGACTTCAGTAACTTCTAGTTGTGTAGAGAATAACAGGTAGAAGCCAGGATCTGGTGGGGAGAATAGATCAGCTTTTCTGTGTAGGTCGTGGTACTCTCAGCTTCCTGGTTCTGGGTGAGAATATTTCTTTATACATTGTGATTCATCCAGAGTCTTAGGCCATACTTTCTAATGTAACATTCCTTTGGTTTGTACCTTTCAATGTTTATTTTGGTATTCTCTCAAATTGTATCCCAGAAACATCAGTGGATGTAGAACACAGTCACTATAATGGTAATATAGAAACTTCCACTTTATTTCCTTCAAGGACAATCTAAAGTATCCATTTTATTTATCAGAGACCTATAAGTGTGTTGCTTTGTTTCATTTAGAAATGCACTCCATTATAGTAACCGAGAAGGGCTTTATACTATTATCACAGTTCCACAGTTCCGACAAAGACCCAGGACCCCTCATGGCTCCAGCTCACAGAAGCTAACTCTGCATCAAACTGAGTGGCTCAGAGACTAGTGGGAACCACATTGCCTGGGTCGAAATCACAGCCCTGCCCTTAATTGTTTGTGTGACTCTGGGCAAGTTAATCTCTTCTAGGTATCTCAATTTTCTTATCTATAAAATGGGACTGATAGCAGTAAGCTTGTCACTGGGCTGTTGTCAGTTGATCTATGTGAAGTGCTTAGACTCTGGCCCACAGAATAAGTGTTATATAAGGTTTGCTTTTATTTCATAAGAGAAAAGCAGCAACAAACCCCCTCTAAGTTGGTAAGTATTTCCAGAAGGCCACAAGAGACCCTATTTGATAATGAAAAGTGCTGTACGTAACCCCTAAAAATGAATGGCCTGTATGAGTCAAAGGGCAGTAGAAGTGAGAAAGAGAGAAGGAGAAAGAATGACCCATATCAGTTAGGCCAATTTCAGGACTTGAATTGGACCAGCCAGTGCCCCAGAGCTGAAATCAAATGCAGAGAGGACCAGAGGCCGACTGCTGATTCTCCCATCCAACCCAGTTTGCCCCCATCTGTAGCATCTAAGGCTCATGAGATTCTTTGGCACTTTTATTCCAAAATATTAATTAGCACTACACTGGCCCCACATGCTTAAGGGCGGAAGTAACATTAAGCCTTGGAATATACCTACTGGAGCTCAAGTAATCAAAATCAGTGAGGCAAAAAAACAAAAAGACAGGATTATGTGGAGACTTTTGTACCTCGGGCAGTGAAGAGAACTTAGAGATTTTAGGCATATTCTAATAGTCCTGAAGTTTCCAGGGTTATTTGACTGAGGAATTACACTGTTTTGAAAGATATTTAGACAAAGTAGAGCTCTTTGCATGCTAGGCTTCTAAATTATAACTAAAAACCTACTTCAAACCTACATGTCAGGTCTTAGCACTGAATGTTCCATTATAGAAATACTAGCTTAAGAAAAGCAGATTCACAAATGATTTTTTCAAATCATTAAAAATAAGAAAAGATCATTGTTTGATTAAAAATATCATCCCTTAAACTATATTGTTCTTACATTTTGTAATTACCGAGTGAACACTGGTGTACGTATTTTGTATTTCCTGATTCAGAAAAGCAAAAAAATTTAAATAAAATTTATGAAGGCGTAAATGAAAACACTTACACATGCTATCTCTAAGTGTACATAAAATTTTTAAATTGTTACAGAAGTAACAGATTGGCTCACCAAACTTTGATAAGTCCACTTTAAGGTTTTATATGTCTAGCTTTTTCAAATACTTTGGGAGTTTTGAAAAAATAAAAGATACAGTGTGCAATGTTTATGCCCATGACGCAAGAACAATGTTTCTTATAAAAGTCAAATTTTGGTGGTCAGATTTCCCAGTAACAAGAACCAAGGGTTCTTAGAGAAATAATTGTTTTTAGGTCCAGCAAATGTGTAAGATGAGCCTGGGAGGTCTTAGTGCACCAGAAAGCAAGAAGTCTACCAAAGAGGAATTGGATTGTGTCAAAAGGACATAGGAGACAACTTGAAGAGGCTGCCTAAGATGTAACGGCTTTAGTATAAAAACAGTAACTGCAATGAATTAAAATACATCATTTATATGCTTTCATAATGATACCCCAAAGCACCCCACTCTGGACACCTTCAGGGTTGCTAATGCAATAACACGCTATTCTGAGCATCTATAAATAGAGAAAGAGTCCTTATTTCAGGGTTCCTAAATAATCGATAGAGTCCTTTTTATAAAGGAATTCCAGAAATGACAAGATTAGGGAATCGTTATTTTGCCAAGTGCAATGAAATAATGCATTTATGCAGTAGTCATCAATTAATGTTAAAAAAAAAAAGCGAAGTGGTGGGGATCATTACAAAGGAGAATCAGGCTGACCGCACCTGACCCCACCCATCACAGTCTAGCCACACCAACAGCAGGGTGACCAGACAAGTGCCTCATGCCTGGGTGCAGGGAGCGCTCAGCACCACCCATGGATAATTGAACCTGAAGGGCACCAAGCCTCTGGATCTAAATACTGGTTTACAAGAAAAAGCCAAAGAACAAAGACCAGCAGAAGAAGTAACTGGCCAAATCTAGAACTGAGGACATTCTAGTCTCTCCATCAAATCAGTGACGCAGAGAGTGGGGTGGAAGAGGGCTGTTACAGAATAAGAGACACTTAAGTGACAAACAAAAGGGTGCTGTGTATTGATATTATTTTTTCAGCTTTATTGAGGTATAACTGACAAAATTGTAAGACATTTAAAGTGTACATCATGATTTGATATATGCCCACATTGTGAAAAGATTACCCATTGACTTAATTAACACATCCATCACCGTATGTATATTTGGTGAGAACATTTAAATGCTACTCTCTTTGCAAATTTCAGTTATACACCAGTGTTATCAACTACAGTCACCATGCATGTTCTGTTAGATCCTCAGACATTGTTCAGCTTAAAACTAAAAGTTTCTACCCTTTTACCAAACTCTCCCTATTTCCCCCACCCCCTGCCCCTATCCGCCACTTTTCTACTCTTTTTCTATGAGTTTTACTTTTTTTTTTTTAAGATTCCAGATATAAGTGATACCATGCAGTATTTGTTTGTTTGTTTTTTTTGTTTTTTTGCGGTACGCGGGCCTGTCACTGTTGTGGCCTCTCCCGTTGCGGAGCACAGGCTCCGGACGCGCAGGCTCAGCGGCCATGGCTCACGGGCCCAGCCACTCCGCGGCACGTGGGATCTTCCCGGACCAGGGCGCGAACCCGTGTCCCCTGCATCGGCAGGCAGACTCTCAACCACTGCGCCACCAGGGAAGCCCCTACCATGCAGTATTTGTCTTTATTGATCTTATTTGGAACTTATTTGGAACTTATAGGAACTAACCAGCCATAGAAAAACACTCTCTATTCCAAAACAAAAAAGAAAAACATTCTCGAAACAATCAAGGTAATTTGGATACAGACTGGAAATATGAATATAGGCGATGTTTAGTGATTGTTAATTTTGTTGGTGTTGGGGGAATGGTGGTTAATTTTTAAAAGTCCTTAGAAGTTAAAGTTGCATGTGGACAATATTTACAGGTGAAATGACACGATGTCTGGGATTCTGTTTTAACTTGTTCTAAAAATATTGGGGGGAGAGGTTTCTAAAGGAAAAAAAAAGTCTTGCAAAATGTTGGTCGCTATTAAAATTCAGGGAGGGGCACGTAGAGCACATTGTAGGATTGCTTGTACATTTCTGTACTTGAAAATTGTTTTAAAAGTTGGTAGAGAGTGTCTCAGTGATGACCCCAAGTGTCCCCAGTCTGGGCATCCAAATAGGTTTTCTACAATCTGGACACCTGTAATATTTGTATGGCATGTGAAATGTACTGTTGAATTTTGTCCCTAAAATTTTCTGGCAAGATTTCCAGACTATACAGTGCTACAGTGTGATAAAATATCCCGTCATCATTAAGTATTCTTGAGGTTTTGTGCTTCTTTTGCACTAATTTATTAGGCAATGGTATGACATAAGCTGTACATATTTTAGGTGTTTTCTCACTAATATCCGTGGCGACAGCCGAACACATGGCTATTTCTAAACCATTTCCTTTAAAAACAACGTTGATGGAGGGCTTCCCTGGTGGTGCAGTGGTTAAGAATCCACCTGCCAATACAGGGGACACGGGTTCGAGCCCTGGTCCGGGAGGATCCCCACGTGGCAAAGTAACTGAGCCCATGTGCCATAGCTGCTGAGCCTGTGCTCTAGAGCGTGGGAGCTACAAATACTGAGGCCCATGCACCACAACTACTGAAGCCCGCGCGCCTAGAGCCCGTGCTCCACAACAAGAGAAGCCACTGCAAGGAGAAGCCCGCACACCGCAAGGAAGAGTAGCCCCTGCTCGCCACAACTAGAGAAAGCCCACACGCAGCAACGAAGACCCAATGCAGCCAGAAATAAAATAAATGAAAATTAAAAAAGAAAAAAGACCTTTCCTCTTAAAATAAATAAATACATAAAGTTGATGGAAAAAGTGTTAAGGACTTGATGGGGCATTCTGGGGCAGCATCTAAATGTATAAGATGTTTGAAAATCTCTCTCCCAAACCCAGAGTCAGAGGCAGTGACCTCCTCAGGCAAAACTCAGAAAGGAGGATGTGAGAACACGACCCCTCACTTCAGATTCACAAATACTGCAGGAGGCATTGCTTGCTACATTTGCTACTAAAACAGCAGCTGTTCGCTGCTCAGGGGTTGCCCTAGGATGGACTGGCTCCCAGTGTCAAATGCTCTTCCCTGAAAGACTGTCAACACCAGTGACACCTGGTTCTGCACATATAACAATATGATATAATTAGTCATTTTGACCTTTGCATTCAGATTGTTTTTCTTTTTTTTTTTTTTGGTGGGGGGAGGGCGTGCCACGTGGCATATGGTATCTTAGTTCCCCGAGCAGGGATCGAACCCACGCCCCCTGTAGTGGAAGCCTGGAGTCTTAACTACCAGACCACCAGGGAAGTCCTGCCTTAGGATATTAACTTTATTTGATGGCAGCTTCATGCCTCACATCCTAAAAATGAATAAACGTTTCACAGCAGTATTCTGGGATTTATTAGTATCCACCTGAGACAAACCAAATAAATGGCAAACTACACCATTGTCACACATAGGTGTGGCAGAAAATACAGGATAGTATGTTTAACATTAGTTTCTGTAAACTTACAGATTCTCTTTAGAACTTTCATCATTTATAGTCAGGAATTACTAGACTGATCCAGCTTTAGTTTATCCGAATGACTAAAGCAAAAATCCTGCTTGGCTGTGAAGACAAAGCAATTCCAGAATAAGTGGTAATGAATGTACGTTTCACACTCTGTGTCTGCTGGCCTATCTGACCCTCTTAATGTTACAGCATAATTTTTATTCTCCAGTTCACTTTGTGCCTTTGACAGCCTGTAGCTTAGGCATGACTGTCAGTGGGTATGAGTCTTTTAAGAGAAGAAAAAGTCTCTGTGCTATGTTGGGTCACTTTTCCCTTGTAATGTTTGAGCTAAACCATTTGGGCAAAATTCAAAGAGGAGTAACAGAGAGGACAGCTCTCACTCCTACAAGGAACAAGAGACGTCCACTGCGTATCTGAAAGGTGCTTGGATGGTCTCAGGGCTCGTATGGGGCGTCTGGGTGCTGATGAAAAGAAGTGCCTGATTGCCGTCTCCTGCTAAGCTCTGAGTCTAACAGCTCCCACCTACCTGGCACCTCTCCCCCTCCCCTTCCAAGACAAACCCTCTAGGAGTGCAAAAAACCCTAACCTATTTCTCCTGAATCCTTGCCCTCCTGTGTGTGGCCCGATGCTTGGTCTCTGATATCCTTCCTTTGTGTGACTGGGTGAAATCAAATGCAGCTGAGTGGAGCAAAGGGCCTCAAGGTCTAGATACATTGCAGATCAAGCTAGGGGACAGTTTAACACATTATCCCACCTTATGTGTTATTCTAAAAAAACAGAATACCGGGAATTCCCTGGTGGTCCAGTGGTTAGGACTCGGTGCTTCCACTGCTAAGGCCCAGGGTTCAATCCCTGGTCCGGGAACTAAGATCCCACAAGCTGTGCAGCATGACCAAAAAAAAAAAAAAAAAAAAACCCACAGAATACTTCCCACTATAAAGTGTTTGGGATACCCAAGGAAGTAGAGACTCCTTGCTTCAGCCTTTTGCATTCTTTTATTCTTCTGTCTACCTGGTCCTCAAGTCCCTAGCTTACCAGCCTTCCATCACAACAATCTGCTGGGCTTGGCCATCCTGATGTACTCCCACCCGTAAGATCTTCCATAACCTATCCTCCGCACCTTTAAAAACGTACCAGTCTCGCCTCTGGGAATGTATTATTATCAGCTGGGTGAAATGCACTTCTTTACTAAATTCGTAAATGTGAGTGTATTAGTACAGGATAATATGTTATAACCCTTCCACTCAACAACATGACTGACTCTGAGTAAAGCTACTTTAAGCAGTTATTTTTTTTTAAGATACTTAACCTCTCTGGATTGTGGAGATTAAATTTAATGCATAAAACATGTCAATGCTGTTCAAATACAAAGTCAACACCAAGCCTTTACCGAATATGCTCAGAAGATATTCAGTTAATGTTGAAAGTAATGATAACATTTGATTGAGACTGAATTTGGCCACGTCCCATCGACACCAGCTATTACTCTATTGTATGTAAGGCACAGACATCCTGTTTCTCAGTATAGTATGTTTAAGACATGGAAAATATTTTCAAAATAATTAAGATACTTTTTGAAACTCTCTCTTTAACAGAATACGTGCAAAACTTTTCCTATACATTGTAAACAGTGATGTAAGGATATAAATCAACTATGTATACCATTTGTACATAATAATTACACATCTTATAACTAATGTGGAATACGTCCATGCCAACTGACTCATTTGTTACCAAGTGGACACGAATCCAGAAGACCGCAGTTATACTAAGACAATCCCATGGGGATGTAATATCTTCAAGCCAGGAAAAAGGAAATGGGTAACAGGATTATTCTACTTACATGAATACAAATGTAGATAGATACAAAGTAAATATGAAGTGAAAGTGATCTAGTTAAAAAACTACAAAAAAACTGCAAAAAATAAAAGAAAGAATGGAAGGAAGGAAGGGAGAGAGGGATAGAGGGGGGGAGAGAGAGAGAGAAAGGAAGAGAAAGAAAGAAAGAGAGGAAAGAAGGAAATATAGAAAAGGCACAGCAAGACATAAAGAAAAAGGAAAACCAAAAATAACAAAAGCAAACCGATGACCTTATTTCCTAAATCTAATGTTCCAAGAGCCACATCTAAACTCAAGAGAAAGATAAAATTGCCACGTTTCAGTTAAGTTTGGGTCTCTCTGCTCTCTAATGACAGGACCGTGTGGAGAATAATAAACGCACTTGGGACTTGCAGTGACATCTGTTTTCCATGCCCAGTGCCAGTGGGAGGATGCCATCACAGTGATGAGAAAGCAAGAGCAAATATTTTCATGTTGTGCTTATTAGTGGTCAAAAAACTATTTGTGATAAAAAGTGGGTAAATAAAGTGAAAATATTTTTATAGGGAATACAAACTCTTTTATAGTCAATTGTACAGCAAGAGGAAGCTTCAGAAGCCCAGGCCCAGCTCAGGCATCTTCCTCTCAGTCCACCAATATGTCGCGTAAATACACTGAGGAATTTAAGAGCTTATAACATTGTTTTTACTGAAGTCATCTAAAGTGGAGAAGAAGACCGATTTTAAATTAACCACAATATCTAAGGGGGCCGGAAACCGTGGCTTATAAGGAAACATTGCAACTTCGTGAGAAGTTTGAGCCAAAGAAAGTATTCTTGATAAAGGGAAACTTTTCGATTTAAAAGGAAATTTTAAATGTCACATTAAGAATGGGACTGTTGGGGCTTCCCTGGTGGCGCAGTGGTTGAGAGTCTGCCTGCCAATGCAAGGGACATGAGTTCGTGCCCTGGTCTGGGAAGATCCCACATGCCGCGGAGCGGCTGGGCCCGTGAGCCATGGCCGCTGAGCCTGCGCGTCCAGAGCCTGTGCTCCGCAGC
>NW_020173697.1:651732-652725 GCF_003031525.2 Neophocaena asiaeorientalis asiaeorientalis
AAAAAAAAAAAAAAAAAGGGAGGGGCCCCCAAAAAAAAAAAAAAAAAAAAAAAAAAAAAAAAAAGAATGGGACTGTTGCAACTTCCATTAAGTTGTATACTGGCCTTTCCAAAGAAGCAGTGAGAACTTTATAGCTTTTATTAAGGGAAAGAAATGACATGTGTTATGGTAGATGACAATGCTATTCAACTATGTAACTGATTTATTTATAAGAGTAAATATATATTTATGTATATATGTATAAATGTATACACGTGTATGTATACAATAAACATTTATTTATTCAAGTATCTATTGATTGCCTACTGGTTCCAGGCATTTTAATGAATAAAGCAAAGAACATTTCTTTTGTGAAACTTATTTTCAAGTGGGGAGGCACACAATAAACAATGAACCTACAAATCACAATATTCTATTGTAAGTTAGGAGGTAACACGGGCAGAGGGGGTCAGGAATAGGGGACGGCAGGGGGAGCATTTTAGGTAGGGTGAGTAGGGCGCAGACTTCGCTGAGCAGGTGACCATCTGAGCGAAAACAGTGAGGGAGTTCTGGGCAGAGCAAATCTGAAGGCAGGGCAACCAGGCAGAAGAAACAGAGCATGAAGGGGTTAAGGGTTAAGGTCTGAATTGTGTGTGGAAGAGCAGCCGGGAGGTGCAGGGACTAGATTAGGGTAAGGGAGGCTGGGGAGAAGTATAGGCAATCAGATCATTGAGGTCTCTGGGCATGAGAAAACATGGGCATTAATCAGACTCATCATATCGTCACATAGACAGACGCAGGGCATAGAGGACTGGAGAATGCCCCTCCGCCTCCGTCGGGGGCCGTCTGTTAGTGGATGCAAACAATTAAAATGTGGTGTACATTAACAGATACACACTACGGTATATGAAATAGATAAACAACAAGGACCTACTGTATGACACAGGGAGGTATATTCAATACCTTATAATAACCTATAATGGAAAAGAATCTGAAAAAGAATATATATATATT
>NW_020173697.1:653023-653846 GCF_003031525.2 Neophocaena asiaeorientalis asiaeorientalis
ACTAAATCGCTTGGCTGTACACCTGAAACTAATGCAACATTGTAAATCAACTATGTTTCTGTTAAAAGTTTTTTGTTTTGAAAAAAAATGCAGTGTAGAAAATGCTGAAGGGACGCAGTGGGTGCTCTAAGAGGCTGTGGAAGTGACATTTTTCCTGGATCTGGAGATGGGGAGAGAAGGCTTCCCCTAGGTCACCCAAAATTTGAAATACAAGTAAAATTCAGTCCGGAGAGGAAAGGAGAAGGATTTTTCCAGACTAAGGGAACAGCAGCATGTACACGTTATTCAGTTAAAAAATAGTTATTTGACACTTACTGAGTTCTAGGAATAGTTTTAGGCATTGGAGGAAACAGTAGTGATCAAACTTATTTTTTAAAATCCTTGCTCTCCTAGAGAGGGGTAAAATTAAGAAGGGGTAAAAGCATGAAATATTCAGGGAACTTCAGGTACTTTAGTGTGACCTGTATACAAAGTGTCTGTAGAAAGTGGCAGTGGATGAGGCCAGAAGGGTAAACAGTAGTTTTCATGCTAAGAAGTTTGGATTTTATCCTGAAAGAAGGTAGGAGGAGGGGCATCACTGAAGGATATTCCTCAGGGAAAATACATCGTGGGTTTCTCTGAGTCCACGTCAGATACCAAAAAGATTATACAGTTGGGAATACAGGAGATAGACTACAACTGTTTTCAGAAGATAGCTTCCAAGGGCCTTTCCCCCAACTTTTCTTATGATGTTTGGAAAGAAAACACAACTGGGGGAGAAGATATTAGAACATAACCATATACATATACATATATATATATATATATATATATATATATATAT
>NW_020173697.1:654010-689001 GCF_003031525.2 Neophocaena asiaeorientalis asiaeorientalis
TTGGGAGGGTTCACACTGTTTTTGATTCATTGCTATTCCCTTCTCCATGGGAAAACTTCACTGTGAAACACTCACATTCCTCCATTGTAAAATAAAAGCTTAAAAATAATACCCATCCATCCTTGTAAAACGACAAGCCAATTTAAACTTGGGAGAAAACAACTTGAAACAGGTTGGGGAAGGGGAAGGAGGGCTTTCATTTACTGACTGTGTTAGTCACTAGATAAGGATGCTCGGTGCTTTTATGTAGGGTAATCTCCCATTGACCCCCATGGCCATCTTGCGGCATCCATCACAAAGGAACAGATTTTTGCTTTCTAATTGTATCCACTGACACTCTTCTCACCGAAGACAGCTGATCCTCTTTGAGTTAATTTTCATTCTCTGAAGCCAAGCTAGATTTTATTCAGAGTCTGAATTCATGCTATTTGTAGAATTTTTTCTTTTTAGGTGAATTTGAATAGAGGGGTGTAGGCAATCTTCATGTTAACACATTTTTTTAGGTACCTACATTTTTTAAAATGTCAAGCATTCCCATAATTGTATTATCAAGACTGGTTTTGTGCTTCCAAAAGAGTACCTCAATTATATGTAGGTGATATAGGCAGAGTGAAGTAAGTCAGACAGGGAAAGACAAATATCATATGATATCACTTATATGTGGAATCTAAAAAAAGGATACAAATGAACTTATTTACAAAACAGAAGTAGAGTCACAGATATAGAAAACAAACATGGTTACTAGGGCTTAAAAGGGAGAGGGGTAGATTGGGAGATTTCGGGATTGACATATACATACTGCTATATATAAAATAGATAAATAATAAGGACCTACTGTACAGCACAGGGAACTCTACTCAATACTCTTTAATGGCCTGTATGGGAAAAGAATCTAAAAAAGAGTGGATAGAAGTATATGTATAACTGATTCACTCTGCTGTACACCTGAAACTAACACAACATCGTAAATCAACCATACCCCAATAAAAATTAAAAAAAAAAAATCATTCCTGGGAAGGAGCCCTCCCAAGCTTAGTTTATAGCCTCAAAGTTTAGTGAGGCAGACGCGGGTGTTTTAATGCAACACCGCTAAGCTTCCTCAAGAGGTGAAAGAAAGTTCTTTTTAAAAGTCGCCAAAGACTTTGCCTCACTTGAGAAACCTGTGGCATCTGAGGTGATAACAGAACCAAGTCATTTCAGGCTGACTGCCCGACTTGCCTGAAAACTTAGTGACAGATAAAACATAAATCAGAGCCCTTATCATCCTGCTTCCTTGCTTGCCAAATGGGGGGTGAGTTTATCACGGACCTGTCGGCCCACTGATGGCTTTTCCCCTCAGTGCTGGGCAGTGGGCAGAGCAGCTGGAAGCGAACTGGCTGTTCTAAAACGTGTTCATGTAAACAAGCAGGGTCAGACTTCCCTGAATTGCCAGTTAGTGAAGTGCCATCCATCTCACTAAACTGTACATTTGATAGGGCCGTATCATCGATATCTTGAAAAGAAAACAAATAAAAAGAAAAAAACCAAGTTGCCTGCTTTAGGCTGGGACCTCTCCTGCTGATAAAAGTACTAAGAACTAAATTGCCTGGCCCAAGCAACTGGCTACTCACTCATCGGAAGGGAGCGGGGAGTAGCCAGTGCAGGGAGGGAAGAATTTTTTTTAGGGCATTTAGAAATATCATTGGCATTCTCCAAGAAAGCATGTTGTAGTCACTTTAGTTTTCACTGTATATACTATATACATCAGCTGAAATACTTTTCCCTAATATTTAAAGGAACGATTCCATGAACCTGTTGGGAAGATGATAAAATTTATGATATTTTTTCATCTTTTCATATGATTTGTTTACGGGTGCAACAAAGTTGTGAGATGTAAACCTCACAACAGAATCCAATGTTGGTAGTCTGGTAAAGAAATTTATGGATACCTGGAAAGCTTTAAGTCATCTTCCAAACAGGCACTAGTATCCCCTCCCCCCAACCCCCGCAACAAAGTAACAACAGCTTGACTGGCTCACTCTGGGATCCTCAGCAGTAAGGATGTAAGTCTCTCATTTGGAAGAATGGACACACATGTTTTCTGACATAGCTAGGGCAACTCCACTTCGAAGGAAAATATGCGACCTTTACAAAAGGCCAAATAGTTGTGTGTTGGCACCGAAGGGAAAGGGACGTGTCCGGCCAAAGGTGGTGTAAAAGTCTGGAAATTAACTCCTGTCAGCATTGTTCAAAATGTTTGGATGTGAAGTTAATAGTTTAGGAAGAAGAAGAGACAATAGGTTCTTTAACGGAAGACCAAATTAAAATTACTTTTCCTCCTTAACGGAGTAAGATTAAGCCCAAACACATTCTGAGAAGTGATGGACTCTACTGTTAATTTTCTGATGTGGCAAATGGATGTGCATTATTTTGGCCACACCCAGATATGATACCATGTGTCACATGAACACAACCTCCTTGCTCAAGATTGACTCATAGCCGCTGAAAACTCAGATGTTTCCATTTAAACTTATGCCTGGATATAAATATAGGGAAAATAAATCTATGATCAGCCAAACATATCAGCATATAAGTTTACTAAAAACACTATAAAAATGGAGGCCAGAAACATTTGTCTAAAATAAAAAACCCAAAGTCTTACAGTCAAGAAGTTATTTTGGATGTAGATTTCAGGTAATGCAGCATAGGTTATAAACCATGCTTTTAACTTGATCAGGGACTTCTATTTCAGTAGACTGCCTTTTTTTTTTTTTAGAGCTGTGTTGTTCCATTTGGTTTTCTCATACTGATATATGTAGTGACTATTCCTTTCCATAGTAATGGGAAGCCATACTAACAAAAACTTACCTTGCAAACGACTTTAAAGTATCAATATTTTTAGAGAAATTATTGATAACTTACTAAAATAGTAGGCTGGTCTAACATTATATCTCACTGGCAAAAAATCCAAACTCTATTACACTTATGTGCAGCATTGACTTATCAAGATTTTGCTATATAAACGTACTGGATCAGGATTGGGGACCTGGGGATTTCTATCATGCATTAGCTTCCTTCTCCACCTAAGCAGCAGAATTGCAGACATTTAGGTTTCTTTATTATTATTTAACATGTATCTATCCGTTCATCAAATAGTTTGAAATAGCTACCATGTCCTACAGCATATATATATATATATATATATATATATACACTTATTCCTATAATAAACACAATATAGTATATGCATACAAGGGCATACAATAATAAAAAGGAAATATAATACGTCGTTTCACATCTTGAGGAGTTTTCAGTCCAGTCCCAGATAATATTTTGATGAATTTTAAATGCAAATTCTTTAAGAGAATGATGAGATGACACAGAATAATGCATTTTAAAGTGAATTTCATTAACATCTAAGGAGAGAAATTAAAGATGGCTCCAACCCGAGGAAAGGGCCAGTAATCTTGTCTTGTCTTGTCACCAACTTTCAGAAGCACTCCAAGTATCTGAAAAAGTACTGATATTGGGGTTGCTATCTTAAATTGTTTTCTACAATCTTATACTTCTCTGGCACTTCAGAGGAGGCCCTACCTTATTATCATTGCCCTCCAGAAAAAGAAGAGTCACAACCTGTCTCAAGTGTTAAACAACCCTGACTCTTAAGAAATCATTCAGGTTAACCTCCAACATTCATGTTGCAATCTTGGCTTGTCTCGTTATGTCCCCAAAGATGCTTATTAAATTGTACTTTGTCATTCTCTCCTTCAAGCTGAATAACGCCAATTCCTATCTTCCCAGAAGTAATCCTTTAGTTGTCAAGTATACTATTGATGCTATTAGATTTATTTTCCATTTGGTATATTAACAACTCCAGCTCTTTGATTTGGAGCTAAAAGCTCTGGGACACAGCCTTGTTTAGGGGATTAGGATAGGTCAGGAAGTGTTTCACCTCTGCGTTTTACAGGATTACACCTGGTCCAGGTCAATGATGATACCAACGCAGGTGACTCTTCATTGGTCTACACTGTCCTATAGGAATATGACATGAGCCATATGTGTAATTTTTAATTTCCTAGTAGTCTCATTAAAAGGAGTGAAAAGAAATAGGTGAAACTGATTTTATTTTCTTTTTTACATATACATGTATCTATTCCTTTTCAAATTCTTTTCCCACTTAGGTTGTTACAGAATATTGAGCAGAGTTCCCTGTGCTATACAGTAGGTCCTTGTTGGTTACCTATTTTAAATATAGCGGTGTGTACATGTCAACCCCAACTCTCTTAACTATCCCTCCCCACCACCCATCCCCCCCGGTAACCATAAGTTCGTTCTCTAAGTCTGTCTCTGTTTTGAAACTGATGTTATTAATATATTTCATTTAACTCAGCACAAAATATTGTCATTTCAACATGTAATCAAAATATACAATTATTCATGAGACAGTTTAAGTTCTTTTTTACACTAAGTCTTTGAAATCTGGTATGTATTTTACACTTGTAGCACATCTCAATTTAGACTGGTCACATTTGAGTTTCCACAGCCATATATGGCCAGTGGACCACACAGGGCTCTACAGAACTAGAAGGCAATCTCAGTAACCTTGCTCCAAACATGGGTATCTTCCCGGCTGACAGGCTCAGGGGGTATGAAATCTAAATCATTCTCCCTATAAGATGTGGTCCTTGTTCTCAGTCTCTGTGCTGTTTTATTCCAAGTCTAAACAGTGGTCATTACACTCAGTTTTTGGTGTTTTTTTTTTTTTTTTTTGGGGGGGTATGCGGGCCTCTCACTGTTGTGGCCTCTCCGGTTGCAGACGCGCAGGCTCAGCGGCCATGGCTCACGGGCCCAGCCGCTCCGCAGCATGTGGGATCTTCCCAGACCGGGGCACGAACCCGCATCCCCTGCATCAGCAGGCGAACTCTCAACCACCGCGCCACCAGGGAAGCCCCTATACTCAGTTTTTTATCACATTACAAAAGATTCAAAAGTTCTGCAGGAAGTCTACAAGCTGAATGGCAATTGCCTAGTACTCCTCAGTCAGACACATTACATGTGCCTTGTTTTTTCTATTTACCATTTACTGCAGCTCTGTTTTTAGAGTCAGTCAACCAGTCAGGCAGTATTGATTAGGGCCAGCCATGCTCAGGGGCTCAGTATGCGCCCGCCGTAGGGGACAGAGTGTTGGCCTTTAAGGGGCCTCCATGCTGAAGTCCCGCTTTTCACAAGTTTTATCTTGAGGTGCTTACAAGGACTTACCAGACTGCACAATACCCCCTTGGGTGTTAAAAATAAAAACGAAACAATGTGTTTAGTCGTCTTCTTTTTGTCCTGTAACATTCAACGTGGCAAGTTTTCCAGGAAACAAAAACTCCCTTGCAAACAAGTGAATTGAATCAAATTGTTCCTTCCCCAAAATATTTTGTAACTGGGCATTACTTCCTCTTGTCTTTGGTACCAGATCAGATCTGAGCTCTTTCTTTTCAAAAGAAATATCAAAGGGAAAAATGCAAAGAATAAGTGAAATAAAAACCATGAAGTGGTATCCACTGGGGTACAAACATCTTTAGGATGAACCACCAACCTCAATTCCTCTGTGGGCAGGAGTTACCTTCCCACAGACAGAAGCCCGCTAAGGAACTCACAGAATGTCTTCCTCCTCAACCAAGTGACTGACAGCTATTCTGATCTCAGCTGAAAGCTAAGCCTGAGTCCCCCTCAGTTGCTCTACCAGCTTCTAAAAAGGCAAAGCTCTCAGAACTTCCCCTGGCACCACTTGCTCTTTTCCTCTACTTATCAGCTGACTTTAATGTTCTCTCTCTTTAGCCTTCAAGTCTCTGCGACCTTATTATGACATTTGAGTTGGGTGATTTATCGCTGTTAAATGGCACTGCACTGATTAAACAAAGGCCTTTCTGGCCTCATAGTCAGTTACAATACCGCGATTCAGTGTGATAAGCTTAAACACACACAATTAGATGGGGTAATATCCAATTTGTCAAAGCTCTTGTGGCTTAATTTTCTGTCACAAAGCTTGAAAGAAACAGTGACTGGACAAAAAGCTCCAGATTTATTGCTTAAGTACCTTCCAGTAAATTGATCTTGCCCATGGCTTAATCTCATTTTGGACATTTTGGGAGACGGGGAAGCTCAACTAGCCTGAAACCCCTTAAAAATGGGCCTGAGGGTTCCTGATCACAGAACTTGAAAGCTCAGCAACTAGACAGGAGTGTCTCTTCAGAGGCAGACAACAACCCATTTGCCTGGCCAGAGATTCCTTTCAGGATAATTGCATGAAAAGAATAAATGTCAGTAAAAGGATGAAACACTCATGTAGGGAAATAAAAATATATACCAGGTCCTGAAAACATCATCCTGAAACAGGCCACGGCTCTATTTCATGAAGAATAAAATAGGAGCAGCTGACATTTTTTTAAAATGGGTTATTACCATCATAATTATCTTATCCCAGCAATGGCCAGTTTTTCTGGCATATGTTTTCAAGGCAGGCTACTACTTTCTAATTGGAAACAAGATAGAAGATATCCTCTTGCAATTTTTTGAAACAACATTTACTTTTCCATTTGATGAATAAGAGGACAGTAACAATGAACATTTTCTGCAGATTCATTGTGGAAAACATTTACTATTGTAGCCTGGTAAAGACACAAAGAGTAAGGCTTATATTCAATGAATATCCCACAAACATTTATTGGATTATTGAAGACATTGCTCTAGATGTCAGGGAGATAGAAAAATAAGTAACAGACAGTCTTTGTTTGGAAGTCTCTAATGAAACACAGAAGCATGCATGTAGTTATTTTAGTAGACAAAAAAATATGTTGTGAGAAAAGCAAAAAAGTGAGATTATACACAAAAATAAACTCAAATGGATTAAAGACCTAAATGTAAGACCAGACACTATAAAACTCTTAGAGGAAAACATAGGCAGAACACTCTATGACATAAATCACACAAGATCCTTTTTGACCCAACTCCTAGACAAATGGAAATAAAAACAAAAATAAACAAATGGGACCTAATGAAACTTAAAAGCTTTTGCACAGAAAAGGAAACCATAAACAAGACCAAAAGACAATGCTCAGAATGGGAGAAAATATTTGCAAATGAAGCAACTGACAAAGGATTAATCTACAAAATTTATAAGCAGCTCATGCAGCTCAATAACAAAAAAACAAACAACCCAATCCAAAAATGGGCAGAAGACCTAAATAGACATTTCTCCAAAGAAGATGTACAGACTGCCAACAAACATTAATGATGTTGAAAGAATGCTCAACATCATTAATCATTAGAGAAATGCAAATCAAAACTACAATGAGATATCATCTCACACTGGTCAGAATGGCCATCATCAAAAAATCTAGAAACAATAAATGCTGGAGAGGGTGTGTAGAAAAGGGAATCCTCTTGCACTGTTGGTGGGAATGTAAATTGATACAGCCACTATGGAGAACAGTATGGAGGTTCCTTAAAAAAACTAAAAATAGAACTATCATATGACCCAGCAATCCCACTACTGGGCATATACACTGAGAAAACCATAATTCAAAAAGACATATGCACCCCAATGTTCACTGCAGCACTGTTTACAATAGCCAGGTCATGGAAGTAACCTAAATTCCCATCGACAGACAAATGGATAAAGAAGATGTGGTACCTATATACAATGGACTATTACTCAGCCATAAAAAGGAACAAAACTGGGTCATTTGTAGAGGCGTGGATGGATCTAGAGACGGTCATACAGAGTGAAGTAAGTCAGAAAGAGAAAAACAAATATTGTATGTTAACACATATATGTGAAACCTAGAAAAATGGTACAGATGAACCAGTTTGCAGGGCAGAAATTGAGACACAGATGTAGAGAACAAACATATGGACACCAAGGGGGGAACGTGGCAGTGGGGTGGTAGTGTGATGAATTGAGAGATTGGGATTGACATATACACACTAATATGTATTAAATGGATAACTAATAAGAACCTGCTGTATAAAAAAATAAATTAAATTAAATTAAAAAAAAGAAGTAACCATAGATACAGAGACACCAGGCAGACCTCAGAGATATTTCAGGTTTGCTTCCAGACCACTGCAATAAAGCAAATATTGCAACACAGAGAATCACTCACAATTTTTGGTTTCCCAATGCATATAAAAGTTATGTTTACACTACAGTGTAGTCTAGTAAGTGTTCACTATGTCGAAAAAAAATGTAAATACCTTGATTGAAAAACACTTTATTGTTAAAAATCCCAGCATCATCTGACAATGCAGGGTTGTCACATACCTTATAATTTGTAAAAAACTCACTATCTGCATAGCTCAATATAGGGAAGCCCAATGAAACAAGGTCTGCCTGTAATTTCTGAAACAAAGAAAATGTGTTTATATTTTTAGAAATATAAGTCATTTCTATCAGACAAAAAGGAACATAATATAAGGACAGAGATGGAACTTCTTTTTTTTCTTTTTGCGGTACGCGGGCCTCTCACTGTTGTGGCCTCTCCCGTTGCGGAGCACAGGCTCCGGACGCGCAGGCTCAGCGGCCATGGCTCACGGGCCCAGCCGCTCCGTGGCATGTGGGATCTTCCCGGACCGGGGCACGAACCCGCGTCTCCTGCATCGGCAGGCGGACTCTCAACCACTGCGCCACCAGGAAAGCCCAGAGATGGAACTTTTATCAAAAGGAAGACACAGTCTTTTCATCATCTGACGAGGACAAAGCCGGCATCGTGATTTTTGTCAGTCTGTTATGGTCACAATTCCAGGCTGGGATGTATTCAGGGCTTGTATTTTCAATAGTGACTGCTGCTTTCCTGAACACTGCAGGTGCCCAAGTGCCCCAAAGTCAAGGAATGAGCGTCATTGGAACCTTCACTCAATCTTTCACTCCCCCCTCCATTTGTTGATGCCTGGAAGGGACTCCAGCCTAGATGACTGATGACCCCTGCCTTCCAGACTCTTACAGTCTAAGCGCGAGTTTCTATTCGCTTGGAGCACTGCTATCCAGATTTGGTCCTTCACACCCATCTTTAAAAAATGTTGTGTATGTACCCTTCATTTTTGTTCCTTTATCTATAAAGGACACATACACACTACCATGCTAACGCTACCCATTAAAAAATACACAGGAATGTAAACTCTTTGATAATGAGAGATAAAAAGAAAGTCATACTTTGAAATAGTTAAACTTGATGGCTTTGTACTATCATTAGTAATATCTCATGACACAATATATACTTAATGAAAGTTTCAAGTTAAGCTAGTGGATATAAATCCATTTTAAGCTGCCTTCTCTATATTTTTTCTTTTGGCTGACCACTTGACAGATAGGATCAGACTGTCAGTATTTTTAACATGTTTTGTGGCTGACAAAGACCTTCATTAATAGTAAAAAATGTATTGACTCTGTTAATTTCTTTTTGATCCTTTGGGTTTGCACTGATAATATTTTAAGTGGGAATTTATCAGAAGGAATATTTTCAAGCTTCTTGTTCATTATGTGGAGGATGTTTTAGTGATAACCATAAAGCCACATAACCAGGAAAGTACAAAGTCTGTATTATGCTGCAATATGCAGACATGTTTCACGCAGCCTCACAGGAAAGCTAACTCTCTTACTTCTGTCTACTTTACACAGAGAGTGCTGACATTTAATCGTCTAATATATGCGACCTTCGGTGACAATTCACTAAGTATAGTAAAGCTAAGTTCTTCCTTTTTTTTACATAAAAACTAAGTATGAAAAGAAATTCTAATATTTTTACAGCACCCCAGTGGGTTGTTTTGTGCATCCCAGTTTGGAGACTCCTGTAGTAAAGAGCTGGTATTCAAATAACTATTTAATCGTCTAATATATGCGACCTTCGGTGACAATTCACTAAGTATAGTAAAGCTAAGTTCTTCCTTTTTTTTAGATAAAAACTAAGTATGAAAAGAAATTCTAATATTTTTACAGCACCCCAGTGGGTTGTTTTGTGCATCCCAGTTTGGAGACTCCTGTAGTAAAGAGCTGGTATTCAAATAACTATTCTGAGAGATCTGAGCCATGTTTGTTTCAAAGAACCAAGAAATCATGGTGGTAGAAGTTTCGTTAAAATTCGAGATATAATTCTTACACCTTTCACTGGTATCAGGCGCTTCATCTTAGGCCAGGAAAACAAAAAAATGACCCCCCGTGGCAAACCTTTGGTTTTAAAAGCAGCTTCCACCAGAACCCTTGGCTCAAGTCTTAATCAGATTTCAAAACATATAGTGAAGAGAGAATCATATAAAACAGTAAATAATCTAGGACTGCAAACATCACACACTGTGGGTCACAAATGCAGAGACTGATTTGTGTTTAGTAAATGAAAGGAATCATTTAATAAGAATATTAATCAAGTTTGGGCCTTACGGAAGGGGCATACTTTGGCTGGAGAGACACTTCCTCAGGGGAAACCACCAAGAGAAGCACCCTGCAGTGTGAATAGAGGCAGTGAGGATGATCAAGAGACTGCTCTCTTTTAAGTAACTGACATCTTTCACCCATAGATGCCGAACTGAAATGTGAATTACAAGTCAGCTTGGCAAATGGCCAATGGGAAGGAATTCCGAGTTATTAGGTGCAGACTGATGGAGAAACCGCCATCGAATGTACCTTTTTTACCTGGTCTTATGCCATACTGGTGACAAACATGGCGGAAGGTAGAGAACTCTATAGGTATTTTTTAAATTACTTCTCTCAGTTTCTTCTTTACAAGAAAAAAATGTGTTTTAAAAATACTGACTTGATAACATGTACTAGGTGTTATATAATTCAATTATTACATGACCATGCAATATGAATGTTCTGATCTTGCAAATGAGAAAATGGAAGCCCAGGGCCATCGAGCTGGTGACACCAGCCCTGCCTGTCTTCCAAGCCCCTGCTGGAGTCCCTGCTTTCAGAAGCTGGGTCAGGGGCAGTAACAGGTTATATGCAATACTTTGCCTCCCTTAAAAATAAAGAAAAACAAATATATAAAGAACGAACAAATAAAATAAAGCAAAACAAAAAGAATTTTTAAAGGCATGTAGTTAGGACTTTTATAGGTTTTTTAATAAGTCTAAGTATCCTTATCACAGGTTATGAAAACCCCTTGGGAAGACAAAGACGATGCCTAGACACACTGGGGGATATTAAGAACCGCAACGATGGGAACTCAGTTCAAGAAAGACATCAGAAAACTCTAGGGAGCTGTCAGAGGAAAAAAAAATAGAAAAGCAGAAGAACTGGAAAGGCTCTGGGGAGACTAAAATTTGTCTACATGTACCTTTCTTTTGATGATACACATCCATCTTAAGCAGATTCCTTGTTTATTCTTATTATGCCAGGTTTCCTTTTCTGGTCTGCTGGTTCTCTAGGGTTTCGTAGGCCAGTAGTTTGAGTTTTCCAATTTCAAAAGCATTTGGGATTTCACAAAGACAAAATGCAAAGGCTCCCCAGCAGCCCAGTTTACTTAGGAGGTTTTAATCATAATAATCTGCATAGTGTATGAGAATTCCTACCTCAACTGTGTGTCTCCTTTCTCTTTAGTGTCTGGGGAAAAGCCAAGAGCCCCTCCCTCCAATTTAAATGCCCTAAAACATTTTGATGGAAGCATTTTGTCCCAATCGATCTTCCTGATTCCTTTTCTGCTGTAATGAACCCAATTACCTTGTAAGAGCCGCCACTGACAGTGTTATGAACTGGGTCATGGGGAGAGAGTCAAGTGCTGCCTTATGACTTAGCTGTCATTACCTTATGGAATCTGGAAAGTTCCCTAAACGCCTAAATACAACCTGGGTTTGCATTCTAGCAATCTGAGATCTCAAAGGCTGGCTGCAGCCGTGGCTGGGGAATGAACTGGAAATGCTGACCCCAGGGAAAGAGGTGCCAAAGTGAAAAGATCACAACTTAATACGAGCCAAAAGGCGTTTCTTTGCAAAAGGCATAAAGCAAGCTCAAACTCCCATAACTCACACATAACACAGAAATCATCGCTAAAGGGATTCAACACCATCATGCCAGACACGAAGTGAGTTATTTCTCTCCTTCCCTGTCTCACCACAGTTTCCTCCCACTTGGTCACACATGGTAAGCATTCATCCAACCTCAACTAAGTCCCCTGGTCTTATCAGGAGATCTGCACTCCCCAGCACTGGAGCAGGATGGAGTGTATATTTCCACAGGAGGAAGACTGACATCATTATTATTTTAATAAGCTTGTTGCCAGTTTGCATTCTTTTTCTCCCCTTCCCCTCTCTTAAAATCACTCCCATTCCCCACTCTACCCCAGGCCCGCCACAACCCCGCCCAAAAATATTTAGTTCTCTACATTCACTGAAAAACTATTATAAGTTTAGGATCTCAGACTCCACGATAGCGTAGATTTTCTGTGTGTCATCTGCAAGCTGTCACAATACACTTGGCATCACTAAAACGTTGAATGGAGGAATGACAGTATTGTCATATTGAGATCTTTTAACTATTTTGTGACTTTGTTAGTATTTAGACAATGGACAACAGCGTGTTTTCTTGGACTCTTTGGCCAAATGATAAAAGGGTTATTAATTTATTCTATCTTTGTCAATGAGATCCAAAATAAAAATGGCTAGCATGTTTCACCAACAGTGAACATGTACACAATTTTGCTGTGTACAAAACAGTGTTGTAGCTAGGTTTCAGCGGGTGTTTTACACACACAGTAGTTTTCAAGGACTGTGCATTTCTATGTATGAATTGACTAAAATATTTTCAGAGACTTAATGAAGAGAGACAATACAGAAGTTGCGATTTCCTTAAAGGGCCTTTTACATTTGTCAATACACTTTTTTTAAAAGAAGGTTTAGACCACACACACATACACTCTCTAACTTAGAAGACTAGTTTCCTGTTATAATCAACACAGATGACTTTTGGACTTTAAAAAAGTCAGACGAATCCTCTAAATTGTTGAACTCTCTGGGTACCCATATCTTCTGCCTTGTTAAGTTTATTTACTTTATCCAGTATCCCTTCTTTGCTTGCTTTAGAGCCTGTTCAATACCGCTGACTAAATCATAGAAAGAACTACAAGATGATCTGACTAAACCACTATCACTGAAGCAAGGGAATGCTTATTCAGAGAATCAGGGTAGGTGGTGATCACCTCTGTTTTCAAAATCACTCTATGGCTAGAACATATAAACATTGTTTTAAATTATAAAATGGCTTCATAGATTTTATAGATTTATCATTATTTTCTCATCAATGACTCACTGGAATAGCACACTCTAATAATCATAATTTTTAAAAGCAAATTATATACATACATGTTTTCTCCCTTCTCTGATACCGTATTAAGTCCTCTATTTTAAGGATGCGTTATCCTCACATTGTGTTTTGCGTTTTGCACACACAGTTAGAATGTCTAACTTATCAAGTCAGGACCACACACCTCCCGGAGTCTATGCATCCAACCAAGTTCTGTCCTTCAGGGTCGACATCTTAGGGGCAGTGAACTTACTACAGGTTTGTCATGACTTCATTAACACCCATGCACAAGTGGCCCCCATGCTGCTACTTTGGGTAGAGGCACTTAAGTTGAAGAGAGGAGATTCTTCGAGAACAAGATCCTGGAGATGAACAGGAGGGCCCAGAAGAGATGAAGAGTGGGGAGAAGGTGAAGGGGGGTGTGAATGGCTCTAAATTCTCACAGGACCAAGGGGATGAGATGGCCCTGACCTGCTGGGCACTGCAGAAGGACAGCAGGTTTGGGCAAAAGTTTATATTATAAAGAAAAAGAGACAAGAAACCTGTATTTAAATCCCTAATGACCAAACCAATTACTTCTTTTTTCTCTTATTTCTTTTTCCACAAAATGAGATTGATTACGAATCTATTCGATTGGAAATCTTGGTGCCCCAGACATGAATGTGCATAAGCTTCTGTCATTTTTGTAATAGAAAAAAATAATCATGTTTCATTATGGCATTTCCCACAGGTTGCCTTCTCACTCCTGAATCACTTGTTAGATTTTAGAAAATAAATAACGGTGTTTTCTTGGCTACTTTGGCCAAATGAAAATCTGATTACCAATTTATGTTACCTTCACCAACGAGATCCAAGATAAAGAATACCTGAACATATTGTGAGATGGTTTTGTAAATATAGAGCTGCATGGAATTTAGTCTCCAAAGAATGAATCACCAAAGAGCTGGGCGTCCCCGGTGAGGGAAGTCACACCTGCTTAGTCTTCTAAGATGACCAAAATATTAAAATAAATACTTGAATGTTTTTCAGATGAGTTGTTGGTGTGCCAAAAGTTCTAGGTTGTTAAAAAAATTAACTCCTAACTCATTCAGGTTAACTCTAGACTACCTTTCTGGATTAGAATTGCAGTCTGACTCCTTCCCCATTAAGTTGTAAGGTGGAATAACCATGTTTTCATTCAATATTTATTTGGCCTCCACCATGAGACAGGATAATTTTTTGCTGCTGAGGACACAGCAGTTTCTGTTTTCAGGAATCGTAGGGTTTAATTGGGATGTGGAGATGGCAGTGGGCATGTGTAGAGAGACAACAGACTAAATAGGCAATTCCACAGCAAGGAGCTAATGCTGTCACACAGGTAAACCCAGACAGCTCTGGGGCTAAAACTACTGGTAAACTCTTCAAGAGTGTGTACTACATGACAGGCACAGAGCCAGGATTTGTAAATCTCTTTAAAATCTCATAAATTACTAATCAATGAATTTGGTAAAGTTGCAGGATACAAAATTAACGCACAGAAATCTCTGGCATTCCTATACACTAATGATGAAAAATCTGAAAGTGAAATCAAGAAAACACTCCCATTTACCATTGCAACAAAAAGAATAAAATATCTAGGAATAAACCTACCTAAGGAGACAAAAGACCTGTATGCAGAAAATTATAAGACACTGATGAAAGAAATTAAAGATGATACAAATAGATGGAGAGATATACCATGTTCTTAGATTGGAAGAATCAACATTGTGAAAATGACTCAAAGCAATGACCCAAAGCAATCTACAGATTCAATGCAATCCCTATCAAACTACCACTGGCATTTTTCACAGAACTAGAACAAAAAATTTCACAATTTGTATGGAAACAAAAAAGACCCCGAATAGCCAAAGCAATCTTGAGAACGAAAAACGGAGCTGGAGGAATCAGGCTCCCTGACTTCAGACTATACTACAAAGCTACAGTAATCAAGACAGTATGGTACTGGCACAAAAACAGAAAGATAGATCAATGGAACAGGATAGAAAGCCCAGAGATAAACCCACGCACATATGGTCCCCTTATCTTTGATAAAGGAGGCAGGAATGTACAGTGGAGAAAGGACAGCCTCTTCAATAAGTGGTGCTGGGAAAACTGGACAGGTACATGTAAAAGTATGAGATTAGATCACTCCCTAACACCATACACAAAAATAAGCTCAAAATGGATTAAAGACCTAAATGTAAGACCAGAAACTATCAAACTCTCAGAGGAAAACATAGGCAGAACACTCTATGACATAAATCACAGCAAGATCCTTTTTGACCCACCTCCTAGGGAAATGGAAATAAAAACAAAAATAAACAAATGGGACCTAATGAAACTGAAAAGCTTTTGCACAGAAAAGGAAACCATACATAAGACCAAAAGACAACCCTCAGAATGGGAAAAAATATTTGCAAATGAAGCAACAATAGGGAGGGAGGGAGGGAGGAAGGTGCAAGAGGGAAGACATATGGGAACATATGTATATGTATAACTGATTCACTTTGTTATAAAGCAGAAACTAACACACCATTGTAAAGCAATTATACCCCAATAAAGATGTTTTTAAAAATCTCATAAATAGGTCCTTATTCCCATTTTACAGATGAAAAAGTAGAGACTTAGTATTTGCCCAAAATCACCTGTTAGTAAAAGCGATAGACTCAGAATCTGAACCTAGGTACTCTGACTGCAGGTGTTTTATGGCACCTTCACAGGATTAAACGGAGACTGAAGAACAAAAAATTATCCAATAATGGAGCTGGTAGCTATGGCGGGAATACAGAGACGATGGTACAGAGAGAAATTGACCCAGAGAAGGAAGAGGGCATGATGCTTTCATGGAACAGACGCCCTATGGAATGGCTGAAGCACAGAGTTCAGGGAGAGACAGCAGAGGGAGAGTTGATAGGACAGGTAGACTCACAGCTTGCATGATGGCTGCGTAGGAGCTGGTGTTTCAGATTCCTCCTGACTGCAGCGGGGAGCCCAGCATAAAAGGCAATTTCGTCTGTTAAGTTCCCAGGCACTTTGTTTTTGGTGAAATAGTGATGTCCCCCCCCCCAAATTTTTGTTCTCGAACTTTAAAAGATAATACAGATGACAATTCTTATTTTATAGAGCAGAAAACTAAATTTCAGCACAGTAAAGTGGCTTGCCCAAGGTTACCAGTTAGACAGCAAATTCTAACTAGAACTCTGGTGTCAACTATCTCTGAGTGTCTTTTTAGTCTGCCCTATGGCTATCTTTTTATAATAATGTTGAACACCGATCTTTAAAACATTATGTTCATTGCTAAAAGATGAATCTGCTTTGTCCACTCCCAGACCCTCTTCTTAGCATAGATGATGCCAGATTAATTGTCCTGAAGTACAGTTCTAATCACATTGCTCCTTTATTTCTATGTAATCATAAAATATTCAATTATGACCAATAAAAATAACAAATTCTTATATTGAAAAAGTCTGTTATTTTTCTTTTTAAAAACTTTTATTGAAGTATAGCTGATTTACAATATTGTGTTAGTTTCAGGTGCACAGCAAAGTGATTCAGTTATATATATGTATATCTATATATATTCTGAAAAAGTCTTTTTTTCATCTCATTTTATATATTACACATGTTCAGTAGAATCGCTTAGGAGTCTATAAAAAATAAGTAAAATGTATCTTCTTTTGCACCAAGTTAGTATTATATATTTTTTCATTATGGCACTTTGTCACAAATTTGGTTTTATCAGAGTACAAAGAAAATAAGAAAACAATGTGAGTCCATCAACAGGTCCACTAATCTATCTTTCCATATTTTCCTTCTGATAACCTTCGCCTATCAACTGAGTCACCATTCAGTGATAGTTACCATTCATCTTATCTCTACAAATTCCCTTCACAAAAAAAGGAATCTGTTTGCCTTATATTTACAGCCAGTTTTGAATGGAAAGGCAAAAGGGATGTACCTTGCTCTTATATAACATCTACAAATATTGACTTGATCACAAGGAGACAGTTTGGGGAAAAAAATGAGCTAGTATACATTTAAAATTTTCAAGAAAGATTTCGTAAAGTCATTAGTATCTCAAATCTGGCTTTGTAATTTTCACTTCTTCCCCTGGGGGCATATTTCCCACAATGGAAAGTTTTTGAAGGCTTCAGCAGAGGTGTGTTAGTGACTTATGCAGCTCAGGGGCAGGTGCAAGCCTGGGGGCTTTGGGATGCCCTGGAGTTCTGGGAGTGGAAGCCCCAGGACCTTCTGAAAGTAGACCTCAGAAGTCAACTGTCCCAACACAAAGATTCAGAAATTATGGAACTTGGTCAGTCTCTGATGGGTCCCACAGTCTGCACGGGCTTTTTGTAATCCACTAAAATGTAAGTTACTGGACTCCACTGTGCCCCTCAAGGAGCATCACAGTGATGGGCCTCTTTTCAGAGCCCATGGGAGACAAGCAGAAAATGATGTCCTTCCTCTTCTACTGGTCCTTTTGGCCCCTCAAGGTCTGTCATTCACTAACACAAACTTAAAGAAGCAGCCACTACTGAAATGGACCGTTTCTGTTTACATGTTGTAAACCGTTATGCATTTCATCTGTATAGAAGCCTTACATGTATCTGAAGTTTACATAAGTTCCAATTTGAGAGAGAAGTGAGAAAGAAAAATTATGCTTATTTATTCACGAAACCTTACTTCTTTTCAATACCATAAAATGTTGAAAACCAGAGACTTGAAACGCGAAATAGTTAAACTTGCAAAGAGACTCATTCATTATTTTTCAGATGAGAAAATCTTCTTAAAGCGAAAACATTCAGTTTTTGGTTTCAGTCCAAAGGTTCTGTTCAATTGTTTTGAAGTTACAAGGAAAAAAATGTACTTTTCCTATCGTACCCATTGACATTTTTAAACAAAAATAATTCAAAGATATTTAAACAGTACAACTTCAAATGTCTGTTGTTAATCCGCTACGGGGAAGAATCTGTAGGGGAAAAAGAAAACTATGAAAAAATAAACTTGGAGTTTGATCATCCTTTCAAACACTGAATCCAATGAAAATCCTTCTAGGTTTATGATTGTACTATCACAGTGGGGTTTATTTTTAATTGAAAGAGAATACAGATTCCTGTATTTTCTCTTCTAAAAGTGTTTTTTAAGGGGAAAAAAATTTAAACTGTTGTATTTAGAATCACAGATCAAAATAGTCTCACACCTGGACGTTCTGTCTCACAAAGAAATGCTAAAGAAATACTAAATTTACCTAATTATCCTACCGTTTCAGAATACTTTTTGGTGAGGGCTACACTATACTTAAGATGATACAAAGTAGAATTAATACATGACCTTCCCTCCATATTTTTTGTGTTATAATATAAACCCAAATTCTATTCTTAAACAACCAAGGATGCCTAATGTAACTTAAAGGAAAGAATATACGGTATATTTTCCTTTAAGTAGCCCACCGGTAAAAGCTCACAGATCTGTCACTGTAAGTCATTTGGCCTCTTGCATTTAAAGACAATGGAAAATGAAGAGGTTTGAAATCTTGAGTAAAATATTTTATCACTTGCAATTTGATTTCTTTATCAGTAAAATAGGGATAGGGTTTCCCTGGTGGCGCAGTGGTTGAGAGTCCACCTGCCGATGCAGGGGACATGGGTTCGTGCCCTGGTCTGGGAAGATCCCACATGCCGCGGAGCAGCTGGGCCCGTGAGCCATGGCCGCTGAGCCTGCGCGTCGGGAGCCTGTACTCCGCAACGGGAGAGGCCACAACAGTGAAAGGCCCGCGTACCGCAAACAAAATAAAATAAAATAAAATAGGGATAATAGTAAGATTTTTGTAACAAAAGAAGAGATATATGCAAAACAACACAGATAATATCTAGTACTGTACCTACTTAGCAACTGTTAGTTTCCTTCCCCTTTCCTAAAGGCAAACATTCATTAATATAATTTAAAAATATAAAATACAAGTGAAATGAAATGGCACTCAAGAACCAATACTAAACAACTTTGTATGATAAATTAATAACTCTCCTTTGAATCAGTGTTTTTCAAGATGTTCATACACCATCTGTGCTTGTGAAATTAACTTAGTTGGTTCTAACCAGAAAGGAAGAGAAAAGAAAAAGAGAAAAAAATATCAGAGTATGTCACACATAGAAAAGTATTATTTCATTAAACTTTAATTTCAGTTACATTTATGATGTATATATGTGTTGTAAACTAGGTCACAATGTAAAATCTATTTCTTACTATGGGTTGTGATTGTTTTAAAAATTAAGAGCATTGCTTACTTTATCTATTCTTCCTAGTCTGACATCTTTTCCTATTTTTGAGTTCACAAAGTGTGTAGAGAGATAACCTAGAGCATATGCTAGTGTCTGAAAATTCACCGATTCATTTTCATCAGCTGAACACATTTTCCACACCCAAACGAAACCAAATTGCTCTGGTTGTCTGGCCAAAAACTATAATGTATGCAGCAATTCCTAATTAGGAGGCACTGGGTTAGACACACAGTCTTCTTTACTCTTCAAAACTACCTCGAGAGGTATTGATTATTATCTGCATTTTACAAAGAGGAAACTGAGGCTCAGCAAAGCGAAGCCAAAGACAGGATGGATTGGACTCCAGTCTGGTCTCTCTCCACACCCCTGCTTTTCACACTAAACCATAACGTTCTCAGGTGGAATATGGTTACCTCGCTTGCTGGGTGGAAAGTGGCTGCCAGGGCTAATGCCTCCCTGCTGGCTGTAGGGTGGTGCAGGCCAGGGAAAGAATGTACCATCCAAAGGAAGCTGCACATAGATGGCGAGGAACACTTTTCTCTGCGAGCAAACTGGGTCTATCAGTGACTGGTTTAGTCATAACACAATTTAGCCTTTTAAAGAGTCAGAATTGTATAAATACAGCACAGGAAGTTCAAAAAGGAATATTTTAGAAACCACATTCTTTGCTCCAGAACAGACAGCACAGAAGTTTCCATTTCCCACATTAAAACACTCTGTCTTCTCCCTGGGACACAGTGAAACATTTACTAAGAAATCTGAACAGCCAGGAGCATGAACCCTGATGCTTTCCACTGTGTTCACAGGGTGGTGGATTCAAAGGCAGTCCAGGGCTCTGAAATAGCCTGTTCAGGTTTCTTCACTCATGCTCAGCTAATATGAATCACTTTGACTAAGCATTGCCCTGCTTTGTGGAATGGTATTCTGACATTATTAATTGTTGGCTCAGTTAACTCCACCATAATAATGGCTTTCTCCAGCCTAAGACAGAGCCAATCATGCCCTTGTGAATGTCAGCATTAAGCTTGGGGATGGGTTTGGATCCAACTTTTAAAATATAGTAAACATTCTCCAAAGATAGATTACAATAGGCCGGCTACTAAACACCATCACAACAGGGCAGTTGTGGAGCTCCACATGAAACCTTAACTTTGCATGTATCATATGAGAACATGTTATAGAATGGAACTTCTTAAGGAGATCTCTACAATGCCTACTAAAGAATGCATTAGCCTACTTTTTCTTTTGTTTTTTGTTTTGTTTTTTTTTGCCTGCTTGCAGCTACTCAGCTCAACTCTGAAGTAACTAATTCTTATATGATATCAGATAGTCTCAAAAATATCCTGTTTCAAAATATCTCACTTATAAACAGTATGTACTCAGTCACAAGATGTATTAAAGAGCCTTTAGAAAGGATTATGAGTAACACCAAGAGGCATGCTTCACTTGGCTTCCCCAGGGACACGAGGAAAGATGCTCAGAGGTGGCTTGGGAAATTTACTTTGAATTATGCTAACATGTCTTGAACTAACATTCTTTCTTAAAAACTTTTGGATGGAATTCCAATTAAATTGGTCAAAACCACTCTATTTAGACTAGAAACAACCTCTTAAATCACTTAATTCCTGTCCTTCTAGAATAGGGCAGTCATTTAATGAAGAAGCTGGAATGTATCTGCTTTTTCAGGAATCAAGGAAAAAATAATAATTTTTTTTCAGTGACAAACTTAGACTGCTTATAACTTTCCTTGAACCCCCAGCCCTATTAGCTCAAATTTTATTTATAATTGCAGATTTAAAATAGCGATGCCATTCAGGTCCTGTTTTATCCTGCTACGTATGGAAAAAGAATCATAACTATAATAACTTAAAACATAATTATTGTACTTTTATATTGTATTTTAACAGCTGGTCTCAGAATCATTTCTATCAAAATTCCTTTTCTGTTGATTTGTTTAAAAAATTGATTCATTACTTCTTTATGTTCCATAGTTTTTCTCTTTTCTGATTGTCTGGTAATAAAAGCTCAGTACAGATAAATTAGAGAGTATAGGAAAGATAGAGATGGAAAAAAGTTCCCTGAACACTGCCACACAAAAGCAATCACTAGTAATATTAGAAGTTTATCCTTCTAAAATCAACTATACTTCAATAAAGAAATGAAAAACCTAAAAAAAAAGAATTTTATCCTTCTGAACGTGGGTTCAGTGCATAGAGCATGCATTGTTTTATAAAACATATCATCATATAGTATATACATCCCCAATAAACTATAGATCACAAGTAAGTGCCTTTGTTATTAAAAGGTTTTTTTAAATGTTTTTAAGGTCTGTAAATATTATACTCCTGGAATGTAAAATAATTGATTTAACTATTTTTAGGAATATTTTTTATCCAGTTATTCACTATTATAATTTATGTTACCATAAGTGTCTTTTACATATTCTTTGTATTCACTATTTTTTAGAGATAGAATTACCATGTCGCAAGGGCCAAGAAGATGTTTAGAGTTTTGATATATATTGCAGAATTGCCCTCCAAAGAGATGGAAATAGTACCTTCCTCCACCTGTTTCATCTCTCTCTGACCATGTTGGAGATTATCGTTGCATTAGGTAACCTCTAAGACAAAGTCCTCAATGATTCTCTCCCCTTCGGGGTGGGCTTCACATAGTGACTTGCTTCTATTGAATAGAATATAGTAGAAGTGATGGGCTATCACTTCAGAGATTGGGTTATAAAAAGACTGCTTCTGGGGCTTCCCTGGTGGCACAGTGGTTGGGGGTCCGCCTGCCGATGCAGGACACACGGGTTCGTGCCCCAGTCCGATTGCACTGGGGGAATCGTGTTGCCATGTTGTCCCAAGCTCATTGGAGAGGAAGACATTTGCATGAGTTTGAAGCAGGATGCTTCAGCATCAGACCAGTCTTGCAAAGACTGCAACTTTATAAGAAACGTTGAGCTACAACCACCCAGCTAAGCTGCCCCCAGATTCTTGACCCACAGAAACCGTGAGAAACAGTTTATTATTTTAAGCTGCGAAGTTTGGGGGTAACTTCTTTAATAGCAATAGATAATTAATACAATCATTTTTCCCATCCTCACCACTTCATTTAAATAGCTGTATCTATAGAAAGATTGAACATTGTTTTTCATTTGTTCATTGGTCATTTGTAGCTCTTTTGTTGAAAAGTATCTGTCATCATGTTTTCCCTTGTCCTTATTAATTCATAAGAGCTCATTATGTTTGAAAGATACAACTCTTTAACCATTACATATGTTACAAATACTGTTTTCTCAGTTTTCTATTTTGTTTATATTTCTGTAGACACGGAAGCTGTTCAATATAAAAAAGTCTTTCAAGTTGCTGTTGGAACAAACTGTGTTTCCTTTTATAATTGTTTTCTTATGGTTTTTGCAGAGAAAAGTCTTCCTTATTCCTAAATTAGATACATAGCCACCTATATTTTCTAATAGTTTTAGCTAATAAAACCATAGACATGTAATTAATCCATTAAAATTTTATTTGTATAATACGAAGTAAAGATATGTTTTTTCTTTCCAAATAAATCTCTGATAGTCCTAGCAATATTTATTTAATAATATTTTTCAGAGTGATTTAAATCCTGACTTTACATCGTAATTTCTTAGAGTAGCAGTTCTCAAAGTGTGTTTCATGGACCCCAGGGGTTCTTTAGAACATTTCATAGGCTCCACAAAGAGTCAAACTATTTCCATAAAATACTAAGGCATTGTTTGACTTTTCCACTGTCTTGACATTTGACCAGATAAAACAAAGCCAATGGCAGGTGGCCCTGTGGATGCCTTAGTGTCAGTTACAAACTGTACCAGTAATCATGGTACTCTTACATGTCACACACTCGCACTTAAAAAATTAAAAGCCAATTTTACTTAAGAATGACTTTGATGAAGCAATAAAAGTTGTTAAAAAAAAAGTTGTTAATTTTATTAAACCTCCATTCTTGAGTGTACATCTTTTTAATATTCTGGATAACATAATAAGGAGTACATATAAAACACTCCTGCATAGTGAAAAATGGGAGTTCTTCTGAGGGAAAATACTTGTGTAATTGTTTGAATTGAGAGCTGTTTTCATGAAATACCATTCTACGTGAAAGAATGTCTGATAGACAAAATATGGTCACGTTAAACCAAACGAAACTTGCATTTGCCCACCCATGAGCAGCAAAGTCAATCTACTGACATCACGTTGTGGAAAGTACAGCGTTTATTGCAAGGCACCCAATGCAGAGCCAAGCAAGGAGAATAAGCAGCTCATGTTCAAAAGACTGAAACTCCCTGATGGCTTTTAAGGGAAGGTTTTTAAAGGCAAGGTGAGGGAGAGGGTCAAACAAGACGCAGGCGACACGAGGTGGGGGGGAGTCTGTCCCCAGGAAAGCCCCGCACAGTGCTACTCCATTTCAGTCATTCATATTTAGGTATCTGGCAGACTTCTTGAAAATGAACTAGGTGAACTTGTCACTTCAAGGAAAACAAAGTATTTATTGGCAAAGATAAAATTTGAGCTTTTGAGTGAATATTAACTTTGGGGAAACTTGTATCTAACATCATAAACATGACAGCTTCCCAATACTTAAAGATATTTCTGATGAGATCAGTGATAATATTAAGAAATACGATTTTTTGACATCATGTGATAAAACATGTCAGATTCGTAAGATCTGCATAATTCGATTCAAAGTACAAGACAAACAAATGATGGTAGAGTACAAAAACTTCACAGGGATAAGGTTTCGGACTTCACACCACAGCTAATCCTTAAGAAACCACCGTGTGGTGGGTTCTAGTTTGGTATCAGAGAAGCACACTGGCACTGCTGCCTTACCCAACCATACCTCTGTATGAGGCCAGATTTTCTCAAAACCCTTAACCAAAACAACATAAGGCAACAGATGGAATGCAGAGGCAGATGTGAGAACCCAGATGTCTCCTATTAAACATGACATTAAAGAGAATTGAAAAAAATTTTAAACAGTGCCACTCATCACTAATTTATTTTTACTTTGGAAGATTCCATTTTTTAAATAAAAACATGTTATTTCTGTTGATATGTAATGGGTTTGTTATGGCAACTTAGATGAATTAATACATGGGTATTTTAATAATTTCTCAGTTTTAATTTCTTACACAGTAAACAGCAATAGATACAACCCACATAAAAAAGACCTCTTTGGGTATCCATTTCCTTCTCTCATCCATGTCATGTCTGCTGGTTACTTCCTATTAGCATTTAAAGATGCTCAAGTCTTAAAATACTCTTAACCCCATTTCTGCTTCCAGATTCTACTTCTCACCTTCCTTTCAAAACCAAACATTCTCCTCTCTTGGCTTCTCAGTAAAAAACAAATTGTCCTCATCTTCCTTCCTTGATGGCCCTTCATGCTCAGACAGCCTTGCCACCTCATCATCCTCTGTCCTGAGTCACTCAGGGCTCGGTCCTGGACTTCTGGTCTCATTCTTTCTTTCCTCTGTCGATCAATTCATCAGTTTTTATGCCTGTACGGAAGTCCATCAATAGTTACTTCACGATTGCATTTCATTTTATACGGGCACATGATTTTCTTCTTCTCTCTTTCTCATGTTGCTATATAAATACTAAGTTGAAAACAACTGCTGAAAAATTAAAAAGCTTCATCCATCCTCTCTGTGGATCTATAAGCCAGAGCACAGCTTCAAATAGAGGGAAAGTGGATTAGATCCAACGTTCTGCCAATTACGTTCCATCCTGACATGTTTTTAATGGCTCTACAAGGGCATAGACAAGAGTTTGGAAAGGGCAGGCACTTCTGATTTATATAAAAGACTTAAGCTGCTGCTAGTGGAAACGGGTTGTGTAAGTGAATTAAAACACATCGACCAGGAAGGCCTAGACTTCCCTTCAAGAAATTTATAAGCTTCTATTATCAGTAGCATAAATCACCCAAACAACTACATCAATGAAACCAAATTATATAGATTATAATAAGGGGCCCAGTGGCTGGAATAATTCCAGAGAAATTTAACTTGGTTAGGTCTGGTTTCTTTTACACCAAAAGTTTTCCTCAATCTTGCTTTTATAAATGCTAATTTCTTTGTTGTCGGGTTTCCTGAGATGCTGTTGCATCAAATTCCACTCTAGCCATCAATTTTAAAGTGTTTCATCCATTGGACCCACCAAATCTAATGTTGGGTTTTGCCCAACTCTGCTCACACCATCCCACTCCCACAGGGAAGGAAGGTTCATGTTCAGGTTCAAGTTGCTACAGTCATTTGGTGCTTATGTATAGTAACTTTTATAAAAACTGGTTGGACCCTAGAAGCCTGTCCTTTAAAAGGTGACTAGTTTCTTTTAAGCACTATGTAAAATATATATATATAGTTGACACAAATCATCACAATTAGGTAATTGTGCTGCCAAATGTCTCAGTACATCAGGCAGGTTTAGAACAATGCCAATAAGTTATTTATTCTCTGTAGAAGGTACTAGAACATAGGATTTCATTAAGGAGTATGATTTTATTTTTAAAAGAAGAATATCTGCGAATTTTTAAGCTATTTGAAAACCCTACTGTTGGAAGGGAAAGGTTGGGCCAATTTCAAGAGAGACTTCTGACTGCAAGGAACGTGTCTACGTACCTTAAAATGGGCCCTTTTGTTTTTCACATTATCACTGTGAGGTAGGTACCATTTTGCTCTCTTAGCAGGTAAGGCAATTGAACTCAGATAGGCTGAGGAACAGGCCCAAGATCACACATTGCATTTTATTGTTTTTCCATTTATTATTATTTTTTAATTTTATTGGAGTATAGTTGATTTACAATGTTGTGTTAGTTTCAGGTGTACAGCAAAGTGATTCGCTTATACATCTACATATATTCATTCTTTTTTAGATTCTTTTCCCATATAGGTTATCACAGAATATCGAGTAGAGTTCCCTGTGCTATACAGTGGGTCCTTGTTGATTATCTATCTTGTATATAGTAGTGTGTGTGTGTTCATCCCAAGCTTCTGATTTATCCCTGCCCCCCACATTTCACACAAAGCATTTTAATATAATAAGGATGATGTTTCTGCCATATACTCTCTTTTCTTTCCAGTGTACTCTCTTTCTTTACTCCTGACCTTTCTACCATTAAGGGTAAGCCCAAAGCTTATTGTCCTAAGGGGGAAAAGGGTAGGTATAGGACAGACCCTAGAATGAAGAGCTTATCATTCAGCTCTGACACTCAAGCCTGCATTTTGAAGCCCGTGGTAAAATAAAACTTTTCTCATTTTCTTTTTCTCCTATAGGCCCAACTTTTTCAATGGCACCGTGCCCTACCTCACCAAACCCAGACATCTGGGACTCAGCCTCAATTCTCCATCATTTCCTTCACTTTCTGAGTTCACTGGTCACTATAGCCGGCTGATTCGACTTTCGAAAAATAGTACCTATGTACTTCACTTCTCATTCTATGTTCCATTTCTGGTTTCCTAAATCAGGGTCTCATGATTTCTTAATTGGCTGCTAAAAATCTTCCCCCGCTGCCTATGTCTTCATAATGCAATACTCTCTATCCTCCATCATCCTCTTTACAAACTGAGAATAATCATCTGAAAAACAGAACTGATGTTGCCATGCAATCGCTAGTTAAACTTACTTAATTGTTCAATTACCTACAGGGTAAGGTCCAAATTATTCTGCCTGGAAATAGAACACCTTTATGATCTGGTTGCTGCCTCTCTTTCACTGCGATTCTACTATCCTCCTTGCCCTTTGCTGCCATGCCCAATTACCCAGGGGTGCAAGAAGAGGCCTTAGTCTTTCTAAGCTATATGCACATGCTACTTCTTCGGTTCAGAATGTTTCTCATCATGTGGGGACTCCTGGCTTATGTGTCATCCACCCTAAGATGTTTCCTGGACTCTCACTACTCACCCTCTCTTCTATCTGCCTTTCTAGAGTCAAGCCCTTCCTCTTCTGTCTCCCTTGGATCATGAGTTTATCTTCTCGTGATTACTTATGTTCATCTCCTCACCTAAGCTAGAAGGCAGATTCCAGCTCTACTTAAAATTTTTTATTCTTTTTTTTTTTTTCACAGACATAGAAAACAAATTTATGGTTACCAAAGGAGAAAGGGACGGGGGAGAGATTAAATTAGAAGTATAGGATTAACAAACTACTATACATAAAATAGAAAAGCAACAAAGATTTACTGTATAGCACAGGGAATTATATTCAATATCTTCTAATACCCTATAATCGAAAATAATCTAAAAAACACACATATATATATAACTAAATCACTTTGCTATATACCTGAAACTAACACAATATTGTAAATCAACTATACTTCAATAGAAAAAACAGCTCTACTTAAATTTTAATTTTAGCTCCACTTTATAAAAACATGTCACTTAAATGAAAACAGAAAAAAAGAAGAGTGTAGTGGCATAATTTGGCACTCCTGAAAATCCGTATCTGCCTATGAGATGTGCAGTATACAATTGGTTTTCTAGGCACTGTTGATTTTGTGTTCAAGAGATTGATGTGTGCTGGAGATAGAAACTTGGGAGTCGTCAGTGGTGGCAGCCAAGGCCAATGGATGTCGGGGCGGGGGGGGAAATTCAATAATAAAAGAAGAGGAAGCTAAGCATTGGGTCCTAATGAACATTGCTGTAAGGGAGCTGATGAGGCCAGAGAAACCTACGGGGATGAGCAAGGAGTGTTCTGAAAGGTCAGAGAGAATGAACTTGGGAAGTGAAGACAGAAAAGAGCTTCCAGAAAAAGAAAAGTGTCTAATAAGATGACACCTGAAAAGAGTCCGTTAGTTTATGGGTTCAGTTTCGTGACAAGCTTGGTAGGAATATCATTCAAAAGTGGAGGCAAAATTTAAGCAGGCGAGGGATAAGTAAAGATCAAAGTGTGGAGGCCGTGAGTACTGATTTTCTTGCTTTGTCAGTCTTGGAATTATAGTCTTGGATCTACAGAGAAAGGGTGGTGAGAAAAGTGATAACAGCGTTTATTGGTCAGGGTGCTCCTGGCAAGGGGACTGGACAAGGGTTCGGGGGTGAGACTGAAGCTGGGTATCTCTGACCTTGACCATTCATGCCCTTGTCATGGTGAAAACCACAAATGATCCCCACTGTTTTCCAACCCCTGCATGTAGGGGAGCATCTCCCCCAGCTGAGACCTCGTTGGGTTTGCCCTACCAGCCCCCGCTGGACGCTCTGTGGACTTTGGGAATCATTTTGACTGGAAAGTCCCACAATCACAACTTTTAGCTGCAGGGTTATCAGAAGCCTTTCTTCTCTAATCAAGACGTTTATTAGCTTCTGTTAGAATCATAATAACCTTTATCTTCCAGCCACTGTGCATTTCTCACAAAAGAGGTCTGTATACTTCTTGTCTATTTCCAGCAGCCATTTCACATCTGCTTCCTCATAAATAGTTACGTGTTTTGTTCTGATGAGATCTTTAAGGCTAGTTTTCCTGTTGAAAAAACACCACTAACAGTTCATTCTTTTCACCGTAACCTTAGTCTGTGTGAACACACAGGGTGTTCGTTAATGTAATTGTGTGTGCAGGTTAAAATCTATTTTAATGTAGTCCTGTGTGAACACAGAAGGTAAAATGCCTGTGATGTGTGCTACTGTGAATACACTGTGCTAATTTCTACTTTGATTTTCTTCGTGCTGACATCCTTCAGGAATATCATTTACTTTTCTTTTCTAGACAAATTCCCCAGGTGTTTGGAAGTCCTCCTTAAGTCCTCCTTTGCCAAGAAGCTACTCCAGCGTCCATGGGAAAACTGACTACTTGATCTTAGGCAGCCCTGACCTCTTAGAGCTTTGGATTCTGAGCTCTGGTTTCTTATCAGCATGGCCTACATCACACACATTAACTCTGAGGTTCAAATAAGTTCATTTTGGGGAAAGCAACTATGCAAATAAAAAGCCTCCTATAAGTAGTCAAAGTGAATTCATGAGTCCTCTATTATTTCAAGTCAATTATTTCAGCATAACTTTCTCTATTTAGGAAGACATCTCATTCTTGCAGTGTGCTCAGTCCCAGATAGAGTTGTTTTGTCATTTCCTTCAAATAGCATGTTTTTTGTTTTTGTTTTTGTCTTTTTTACTGATTTGTCCAACAGCAGAGCAAAAAGCAGCAGTGGATTTCATGATATGTACATTTGCACATGAGAAACTGAGAACAGACCACCAACTTACTTCACATGGAGACCAAACAGCTCTCAGATGGAAACAATGACTTTTAGTCATTAACAGCCCGATTAAACAGAAACCGTTGACCTAGAGGTGAAAGGCTCCATGGCCCATTCCCTAGTCTTAGACCTGGGGTAACCTACCAGTTTGCTTTGCTTAATTACTTCACTCATTAATGGAATGCCAAGTTTAACTGCAGCATGTGTGTGTACACACACATACACACACGCATGCACACACACACACAGAGGCATGTATACCACAAGAGAGGATTTTTATATTTCAATCGTCTACTTTTTTCAGCATTTTTTGAAGATAACCTAGGGGATTCCATGGCTTTGCTTAAGCCATCCATATCACACAGGGAAATATCTGGAACACTGAAAGGATATTTTAAAAGATCAGAGGAGATTATATTATAAAATAATATTTATACTACTCGTATATACCAACAGCGTCCTAAAATGATTAGGGCCATGTTTCGGGTTTCAGAGTGAGTCATTCTGGCAGGTATGAGTTATTGCAGCACTAACAGCTATGTGGCTGCTGGAAGTCGACCAGCCCAGGATAGGTCTGTGAACCCATAGGGTCTCTCTCCAGATGAGTGCTATCAAAAGGTTGGTAAGAACTGTCATATTTTGCTGTATAACACTAAGGGGAATATATTCACATGAAGCGATTATCTCTGATGTTTCTGGACAATCTAAAGATACATTACATTCTCCTAATAATACCTACCTTCTTTTTGATATGATGTTTTTAGAAGAACAGCTTGCACTTCTAATCAGTACAATTTATCACCTATCCCCAAAGTACCCTGCCGTTGAAATGCCTGACATATATATTGGGTGTCATGGATTTAGCAAAAATTGAATTATAAATTGCCCTGCCAGTTTTTGCCTCTGGAAATAATGAAAAAGTAAGCTCAAGAAATGTTCTCCTGAAGGATTTACTTTTTAAGTGACTATGAAGAAAGAAACAACCAGCATGGGTTGACAAAATATTATCTCTCTGAGCATAGATTATTTAGGCAACTAAGAAAATATAACAATAGAAATAGGAAAAAAGTGCAAATTCCACTCCCAGGGAAAGAAAGCAGTTGTAATGAGGTATTCATTTTCAACAACTGAAGGATTTAATGTCTGACAATCTTGGGGTTCCTAAAACCAAATAAAATGTCATGCAAAACTCTTTTTGGAAACTTTAAATATTTTGTTCTTTTAAATGAAATGATGGCCTATTGGAGTTAATTCCTTACTTAATTAATTAACAGTCAAAATAGGTTTCCTGCTCAGCATCACTCAGTTTATTTGAATTTTGTATAATATGCTTGTGAATAATTTCATTTAAGCTTTTTATTATATGCCCTTTGTATAAAACTTGGAAATGCAAAAGCTTATCAAGAAAAGCTAAATCTTATGCCTCCAAATTTAGTGTATATTTGTCTAGTGTTTTTTCTCTGCTGTATGCCTTTAAACAAAACTATATGTATATTCAGTATGCATTTTTATAGTTGTTTTTTCCACCTTATCATAAGCCATTCTATCAGATAACATTCTTAACTATATTGTTTTTAATAGCTAAAAGCACACAGTCGTGGAAAGTATACTCGTTAGAATATTTCTCTATTTTTGAACATAGTGTTTTTCTAACTTTTGACTACGAAAAACAACAATAAAATGACTACTTATACTTAATCTATGTTTCATCTCTGGCTATTTGCTTAGAAATAGAATTAATGAATTAAAACATATGAAACTTTTGAAGTTACTTGGTAATATTTCCAAGTGTATTTTCATAAATGTTTTATCGCCTTCCCTTCCATCAGCAGCAAGTCGGCCTGTCACAGAAAGCCTTATCAGGTTTAAATCTTCTAAGCCTTTTCTTTTTTGTTTGCCACACCACACAGCTTGCAGGATCTTAGTTCCCCAACCAGGGATCAAACCCAGGCCCTTGGCAGTGAAAGCTCTGCGTCCTAACCACTGGACTGCCAGGGAATTCCCTAAATTTTCTAAATCTTTGGCCTTTCAATGCATGAAAAACTTTACCTCCTTTTAATTTGAATGTTTTGATAACATGTTGCAAGGGTTGTTTTGTTTTGTTTTTTTAAAGTAAAAAATATTTTTTCCATATCTTATGTTTTTATTTTCTAAGAACCCAGTTTTGATGGTCTAAAAGATGCTGCATCATTATTTAGGTGTGCTTATTACATTATTTTGCTATATTTGTAAGAACTTTCTGGCTTGATCTTTCCAAAGCTTAGTCATTTTAGGATTTATTTCAGTAACGTTCATTTGGGGAAAAAGAAGATCTCACAATTTCAAGGATATTTTCCAGGGAGTAACATATTTTATAAAGTTACTATCCATTTTTCTCTGACATTAGCCTCACTGATGCATTTATTTGGGTAGAAGCATCTTCAAAGTCTCCATCAGGTTATTTTGAAAACTTACAGAATCACACACCATATGCAGCGTGCTCATCACTCTGATTTGGTATACTTTATAGGCTGAGTTGCACATAAAGATCTCAGCAGTTTCAGAGAGCCTCTTGCAATTGTTCTAGTTCCAAAGAACTCTAAGCGAAATAATGGCCCTGTCCATTTGTATTCTTTTGCATCCTAGAGCAAAAGTGGAAATATGAGATTAGGAATAGAGTAATAACAGCTTCAAGCAGGAAGAAAAGCAAAGTACTGAAAATGGGTACAACTTGTATCTTTTTTTTTAACATCTTTTTTGGAGTACAATTGCTTAAAATGGTGTGTTAGTTTCTGCTGTATAACAAAGTAAATCAGCTATTCATATACATATATCCCCATATCTCCTCCTTCTTGCATCTCCCTCCCTCCCACCCTCCCTATCCCACCCCTCTAGGTGGTCACAAAGCACTGAGCTGATCTGCCTGGGCTATGCAGCTGCTTTCCACTAGCTATCTATTTTATACTTGGTAGTGTATATAAGTCCATGTCACTCTCTCACTTCGTCCCAGCTTACCCTTCCCCTCCCCATCTCAAGTTCATTCTCTACATTTTTTTTTTTTTAGATTCCATATACATGTGTTAGCATACAGTATTTGTTTTACTCTTTATGACTTACTTCACTCTGTATGACAGACTCTAGGTCCATCCACTTCACTACAAATGGTTCAATTTCATTTCTTTTTATGGCTGTAATATTCTATTGTATGTATGTGCCACATCTTCTTTATCCATTCAGCTGTGAATGGACACTTAGGTCGCTTCCATATCCTGGCTATTGTAAATAGTGCTTGCAATGAACATTTTGGTACATGACACTTTTTGAACTATGGTTTTCTCAGGGTATATGGCCAGTAGTGGGATTGCTGGGTCATATGGTAGTTTTATTTTTACTTTTTAAGGAACCTCCATACAGTTCTCCATAGTGGCTGTATCAATTTACATTTCCACCAACAGTGCAAGAGGATCCCTCTTATCCACACCCTCTCCAGCATTTATTGTTTGCAGATTTTTTGATGATGGCCATTCTGATCAGTGTGAGATGATACCTCATTGTGGTTCTGATTTGCATTTCTCTAATGATTAGTGATGTTGAGCATTCTTTCATGTGTTTGTTGGCAATCTGTATATCTTCTTTGGAGAAATGTCTATTTAGGGCTTCTGCCCATTTTTGGATTGGGTTGTTTGTTTTTTTTGATATTGAGCTGCATGAGCTGCTTGTATATTTTGGAGATTAATCCTTTGTCAGTTGCTTTGTTTGCAAATAATTTCTCCCATCCAGAGGGTTGTCTTTTCGTCTTGTTTATGGTTTTCCTTTTCTGTGCAAAACTTTTAAGTTTCATTAGGTCCCATTTGTTTATTTTTGTTTTTATTTCCATTTCTCTAGGAGGTGGGTCAAAAAGGATCTTGCTGTGATTGATGTCATAGAGTGTTCTGCCTAGGTTTCCCTCTAAGAGTTTTATAACGTCTGGCCTTACATTTAGGTCTTTAATCAATTCTGAGTTTATTTTTGTATGTGGTGTTAGGTAGTGTTCTAATCTCATTCTTTTACATGTAGCTGTCCACTTTTCCCAGCATCACTTATTGAAGAGGCTGTCTTTTCTCCACTGTATATGCTTGCCTCCTTTATCAAAGATAAGGTGACCAGGGGGCTTCCCTGGTGGTGCAGTGGTTGAGAGTCCGCCTGCCAATGCAGGGGACACAGGTTCGTGCCCCGGTCCGGGAAGATCCCACATGCCGCAGAGCGGCTAGGCCCATGAGCCATGGCCGCTGAGCCTGCACATCTGGAGCCTGTGCTCCACAACGGGAGAGGCCACAACAGTGAGAGGCCCAAGTACCGCAAAAACTAAGAAACAAACAGACAAAAAAAGATAAGGTGACCATATGTGCATGGGTTTGTCTCTGGGCATTCTATCCTGTTCCATTGATCTATATTTCTGTTTTTTACCACCACTGTCTTGATTACTGTAGCTTTGTAGTACAGTCTGAAGTCAGGCAGCCTGATTCCTCCAGCTCCGTTTTTCTTTCTCAACATTGCTTTGGCTTGAGGGTCTTTTTCGTTTCCATACATATTGTGAAATTTTTTGTTCCAGTTCTTGCAGTGGTATAGTCATTTTCACAATGTTGATTCTTCCAAGCCAAGAGCATGGTGTATCTCTCCATCTGTTTGTATTGTCTTTAATTTCTTTCATCAGTGTCTTATAGTTTTCTGCATACAGGTCTTTTGTCTCCTTAGGTAGGTTTATTCCTAGGTATCTTATTCTTTTTGTTGCAATGGTAAATGAGAGTATTTCCTTAATTTCTCTTTCAGATTTTTCATCATTAGTGTATAGGAATGCAAGAGATTTCTGTGCATTAATTTTGTATCCTGTTTCTTTACCAAATTCGTTGATTAGCTCTAGTAGTTTTCTGGTAGCATCTTTAGGATTCTTTATGTATAGTATCATGTCATCTGCAAACAGTGACAGTTTTACTTTTTTTCTTCACTTTGGGGGTTTTTTTCCTTCTTTCTCTAATTGCTTTAGGTGTAAGGTTAGGTTGTTTATTAGAGATGTCTCTTGTTTCTTGAGGTTGGATTGCATTGCTATAAATTCCCTTTTAGAGCTGTTTTTGCAGCATCCCATAGGTTTTGGGTGGTCGTGTTTTCATTGCCATTTATTTCTAGGTAAGTTTTGATTTCCTCTTTGATTTCTTCAGTGATCTCTTGGTTATTTAGTAGCATATTGTTTAGCCTCCATG
>NW_020173697.1:689201-745856 GCF_003031525.2 Neophocaena asiaeorientalis asiaeorientalis
TGTTTCCTGCCTAGAGAAGTTCCTTTAGCATTTGTTGTAAAGCTGGTTCGGTGGTGCTGAAATCTCTTAACTTTTGCTTGTCTGTAAAGGTTTTAATTTCGCTGTTGAATCTGAATGAGATCCTTGCTTGGTAGAGTAATCTTGCTGTAGGTTTCCCCTTTCATCACTTTAAATATGTCCTGCCCCTCCCTCTGGCTTGCAGAGTTTCTGCTGAAAGATCAGCTGTTAACCTTATGGGGATTCCCTTTTATGTTAATTGTTTAATGTTGTCCCAGAGGTCTGTGAGACTGTCCTCAATTCTATTCCTTCTCTTTTCTTTATTCTGCTCTGCAGTAGTTATTTCCACTATTGTATCTTCCAGGTCACTTATCCATTCTTCTGCCTCATTTATTCTGCTACTGATTCCTTTTAGAGAACTTTTAATTTCATATTGTGTTGTTCATCATTGTTTGTTTGCTCTTTAGTTCTTCTAGCTCCTTGTGAAGCGTTTCTTGTATTTTCTCCATTCTATTTCCATGATTTTGGGTCATCTTTACTATCATTACTCTGAATTGTTTTTCAGGTAGACTTCCTATTTCCTCTTCATTTGTTTGGTCTGGTGGGTTTTTACCTTGCTCCTTCATCTGCTGCATATTTCTCTGTCTTCTCATTTCATTTAACTTGCTGTGTTTAGGGTCTCCTTTTCACAGGCTGCAGGTTCATAGTTCCTGTTTTTCTTGGTGTCTGCCCTCAGTGGGTGAGGTTGGTTTAGTGGCTTGTGTAGGCTTCCTGGTGGAGGGACCTAGTGCCTGTGTTCTGGTGGATGGGGCTGGATCTTGTCTTTCTGGTGGGCAGAGCTATGTCCAATGGTGTGTTTGGGGGTGTCTGTGAACTTAGTGTGATTTTAGGCAGCCTCTCTGCTAATGGGTGGGGCTGTGTTCCTGTCTTGCCAGTTGTTTGGCATGGGGCCTCCAGCCCTAGAGCTTTCTGGCCATTGGGTGGAGCTGGGTCTTAGTGTTGAGACAGAGATCTCTTGGAGAGCTCTCATCAACTGATATGTGTGGCCGTGGGTCCAGTGTCCTGAACTTGGCTCTCCCACCTCAGAGGCTCAGGCCTGACACCAGGCTGGAGCACCAAGACCCTGTCTGCCACACGCCTGTCTGAGGAATCTTGCCTCCCATTCAGAGATGTTCTCCTTGGATGTCTTTAATATTATTTTGGTCCAGTGGGCCTTTGGCATCCCAGTACCCAAGATATATTAGGCACTATTCTAGAGGCTTGGGGATACAGTGATGAGCAAGACAGAGAAATACCTATATTCTGTTTCCTTAGACGACTAGCATCAAATGGAGGCTCTGCAGCTAGCAAGAGGGCCCAGACCACACTTGCAGGGCTGCACTCCAATAAACACACTTTTAATGTTTTGTTTTACTGCTTACAGGGAACAATGAATTAGGAACTATAGAGGCAAAGCTAGTGTTATTTTACCTAGTTTGGTGTCTCTTTCACTGAGTTACAAGGTTCTGACTCTTCTACTCCTTGATTTTGTTCCCAGTCTACGAGTCTCAGGCAAAAGTAATAAATGGGTTCCGGTTCTGACTTGACCACTTCTCAGCTGTGCACAAATGAGTGCCACTCTCTGAGAGCCTCAGTTACCGCACTGCAGGACCCGCCCAGGGCCTCAGTTTCCTCTCTTCTATCACGAGTCGATATCCCTGGCTCCTTCCACAGGGTGTTTCTGGTGCCACAGTCTCGCCCACAGTGCTGGGAGAAAAGGGAAATGCTCGCGCAGCCACTAGAGGCCGGTGGCGAGGTCCAAATGACCTGTATTGTTTTGTTCTGCTCAGATACACTCGATGCTCATCTAGTGGGAACTAACACTGTTCTGCACTTACTCGCTGGGTGACTTTGGACAAATGGCTTCACTTCCCTCTGAAACGTAGTTTCTTCATTTACGCAGTTGAGTTTTTAAAAAAAATCTACAATGTTATTGTGAATGTTAAAGCAATGTGTATAAGGAACCTGACACTTAGAACAGCTCTTAGCGTACGTTAGATGCTCAACAAATTGGGGCCACCACTGCCCCCTCGGCTACTACAGTTTCTACTAAACTATACCTGTACTAGTTATACCAGAACTTCTTGATTTCTTTAAACTGTTGTGCATGTGTTTATCTCAATAAAAATACTTTAAAACTTGTATAAAATCTTAGAGTTTTATAGGACTTTTCTCAAATATCTCTCTTGATCTTTACCAAAAAACCCTGTGGAACAAGAGAGGCGTGATTATCTCCATTTTATAGATGCAGAAACTAACTTCCAGAGATGATACGTAGCATGATCAGAACCTGTATTTCTGTAATTTAACTGAGCACTATTTCCATCATCACTTCCACCCATCCATTCCATCACTTCCTGAGGACACGAATCACCAAGGAAGCCAGGCAAAGCCAATGTTAGAAGGCAACCCCTCTCTTACTGTTCTCTGAGTTTTCCATCTTACCTCTTTTGCTTTCCTACCCATCAAGTAAATGCCATTGGAGTTCTAGGAACAACACTGGAGTTCTAGGAACAACAATTGTTCTCAAGGTGAACAATTTAAATGAAATGCATGGAGGTACAAAAGCCATTATGAGAAGCATCCCTCTTTACTCTTGGAGGTTAAACTGGGACAGATGTTACCATGAAATCCAGATGCCTTTTGTCAACTAGCTCTTCCCCAAAGCTGATGATGATATGTCCCCATGTTCCATTATATTCAGATTTTTTTAGGGTAAACGTCATCAATGTGTTTTTGAATCAGGTAGCCTGTACTGATACCCGAGCAGGGCCCTGTGGGGCTCCGGGGCACAAAGACTTTCTGTGTCCCCCATTTTTTTGATTACAGGAAATAGCCTTCATTCAACCTCCATGACCTTCCATGAGTTTCAATGGATAGGCTCAAACCAGTTGTTAATTAGGGAAGGGAAGGAACAGGAGACAAGGGAGAAACTAAGTCAAGAGAAACAATAGTTCAGCCTTGAGGCAACGTCCTGGTTCCCCATCAATGGACACACACAACAATATCTTTGAGCTGTCTTGCAGATGCTAAAACCCCCTCCAGGTGACAGAAGTTAACAGTTAACAATGGTATGCTTCCCACAAGCATGTAGACCCCAGACCAGTTGGAAGCAGAAGGTTGATGATGCCAACTCCCACTTACCTCACCACCAACAAATCAGAAAAATGTCCATGAGCTGATCATGCCGTCTTTGAACCATTACTATAAAACTTCTCACTAGCCTCCCAAAGGGGGGGGCACAGTCTTTAGAGGCACTAGCTCACTGTGTTCCCTCTTTGCCTGGCAAAGAAATAAAGCCACTTTTTCTCTTTCCTCATTTATATTTGGCACTGGTGTACAGAAGCCAAGATTTCAGCAACAATACCCACACCATGAATGGCTCAGAAGTATATCTGCAATACATTGAGTCCAGATTTCAATTTTTTTGAAGTCACTGCCTTGATTGGCAATCAGAAGTAGGCAAAAACAAGAAGACCAGGTCCTTGACTGGATCTTTGAGACTCACAGCTTTCGCCCTAGTTGCAGAAATAAACTGAACTCTGCAACGCACAGAAGCCCAGCTCTGTTTCTAAGGTCACCTCAGCCCCTCGGCCTCTCACGCTCTGGAGGGTGAGGTTTCCCTCCAGAGAACTGTGAATCAGGTATTTAAAGTAACATCTCAGAGACAGTGCAAACCATAAATCTGCTGTTTTCTTCTGGGTTTATGTGTAGCACGACAGACAGGGAATTCAGACCGACATAATAAAAGTAACCAATATATCCTTGCTAATGGTGGACTTGCTGCCACAGGAATTACTGTCCTAAATAAATGCTATTAAGGAATCTGCTAGGCTTCATTTGATGCTGGTTGACTTCCTGACTTTCCAGAACAGTGATAGAAGTCAAGAGGCAAAAGGGAGAATTAAGCCAAAAAAGAAGGAAGATGCATGTCATGTAGACATAAAACAGATCGGCTAAACCTACCTTCACTTAAACATTAGATAGAAAAGGCGGAAAATAGAACCCTCAAACCTTATAGAATAAACTCAACCACTTTCAAACACTCATGGAGAGATGGCCAATTCAGTGTATACGTTCATATTATTTAATTCTTTCCTTGAACTTTAAATCTGCAAACAAATAACTATACATATTCCTTTTGATCTTGATGAATATAATCTGATTGGAATTTAGGCTGCAGGCTGTGACATTAAAATGCAGAGTTGCAGCCCCTTCTCCCTCTCAGAAGCCTGGGCTTAGCTAGAAGCAAGAGCTTTAAATCAGACCCTTTTGGTTCTCCCAATAGCACTGTAGCAAATGAAGTAAACCACAATAAAAATCAAAATGGTAATTATGAAATTCACAGAAAAGAATGTCACACCTCATATGCGATCTTCACAACCTCATTGTACTTGCTGTTTATGGTTGTAAAGGCTCACATTCTAATGGTCTGAAGCCATAGCAGCAGAAAGAGTTCTAGGGCTGCTTCCATTTATGAGGCCAGGGTTTTTATCTCCAGCTTCTATAATTGGTCAAAATATACTTATTTAGCTCAGAAGGCACTCTTTTAGTCTAGAGAAACAATATTTTAAACACAGAAAGAGCAGAAGTAATTCTGACTGCCGACTGCTTTATGATTTGGTGAAATGTATGGGAAAGTCTTGTGTGTGCAAATCCATATTGAATAAAGATACTGATGTCTTCAGAAGTAATATAAAATGAGAGAATATAGGGCTTCCCTGGTGGTGCAGTGGTTTAGTGGGACTGTTTGATAGGTAGCAGAGGGATTGACAGCATGTTTTTAACGTTCCCTGTGTTCTCCCATCTTCCTTCTGGTATCCACATCCCTATCCCTCTCTCCTCCCCACCCCTTTAAACACTGGAATTCTTCCGAGCTTGGTCTGTTATGCTTTGTATTGTTCGGGGTTTCCCAAATATACCTGATCATAAGAAGCAACGAGGGAATTGCTGGGGAAGATGGCGGAAGAGTAAGACGCGGAGATCACCTTCCTCCCCACAGATACACCAGAAATACATCTACATGTGGAACAACTCCTACAGAACACCTACTGAACGCTGGCAGAAGACCTCAGACCTCCCAAAAGGCAAGAAACTCCCCAAGTACCTGGGTAGGGCAAAAGAAAAAAGAATAAACAGAGACAAAAGAATAGGGACGGGACCTGCACCAGTGGGAGGGAGCCGTGAAGGAGGAAAAGTTTCCACACACTAGGAAGCCCCTTCGCGGGTTGAGACTACGGCAGGCGGAGAACTAGAGTGTTTATAAAAAACACAGAAGACTACTTAACCAACCCTGGAAATTCTTACTCAACAGTTTGGGTTAAAGCCTAGGTATATGTATTCTAAATGATTGTCCAGGGATCTCTCTGTTTCAGCAAAATAGAAAATAATCCCTGCTTTTGTGGAGTTAACATTCAATGTAGGATCTGTTATCCCCTAGAGCACTTGATGACTGGTGACAAGAAAATGGGGGATCTTAAAAACAAAATCTTAAATGAAATGAAAACTTACTTTATAATATTTATTTGTTCATTTCGTTAATGTCCATTACTGATTATGTCGGGATCTGTGCTATACTGACTCTCTTAAATCTTATATATTCATAAAAATTTTAAACAGTTTGTGGAGCATGTGAGGTTTTCCACTTTGTCTCCAACTCCATAGATGCTGGATCCAGACATCAAAAGACACCCTTCAAACGAACAGGAATGAGCCCCAGCTGAGGGCCCCCAGCTCTGCGTCCTTTGCTTGTACACCTCTGAAAAGCCGGGGTGAGCAGAAGCAAAGAGAGTCTTATTTACCCAGAGGACCGTTGGCTGGCAGGCAGGGGCAAAAGCTGGTAGTGGAACACACGAAGACGGTTTTACAAAGGTCCTTACCTGAAGCATTGGACTTGTCAAGAAAAATATGATGCTTTCATGAACAAGAAAGAACATAAAATTTTTAAATATTTCAATTGATGAGCTAACGAAATTAAAACAGAACTCTCTAAGAACTTAACCATTTCTTCATATTTTATTAAAATACTATCAGAAACTTTTTACAGAAGTTCTAGAAAAAGGAGAAAACCTTTTGGCTTGGACATATGTGTCCAAACACCACAGTACGTTCAGGGAGAATCCAGCTCTGCAACAATGTTCATCATATGATGCTCATGGTCAACCAACACCTGGTGGGAGGAAAAACCAAAACATGCCATTTTTCATCAGAGACCAGTAAGTACGGTCCACTTTAATGTGAGTTCCTCCTCACACTCAAAACATTTTCCAGCTTTTCGAGGCCTTGAAAACACTAGATCTTGCATAAAAACGTCAGCTACAAGTTTCTAAGCAAATGTTTCCTTTACAATATGGCACACATCATAATTCCTTTGCCTGGTTCTCCCTGAAGAGGTGTATAACCCTCTAACTCACTGCCAAACACTCTTCTCTTAAAAGTGCAGTAAAAAGAAATGAAACACAGTCACAGCAAAACAAGGCGTCTAGAGAAAAGGTTTTGCCCTGAATTTATCATTTGTTTATATTTCTTCTCGTCTTTTTCAAATTTCTCTAGGTGCATCCTTTTGGCAAAGAATTAGGAGTCATTTAGTAAAATCACTATAAAAGTATTTTCTTCAAATAAACTAATTCAATTTGGTCCGTAACGGACAAACACTGGTTAAATTTTACTGTGTTTCACCTCCTTTTGTAATTAGTGCATGTAAGTCTTAAGTTCTAACACTTGCCCTGTTTGGTTTTTTTGTTTGTTTGTTTGTTTGCGGTTCGCGGGCCTCTCACCGTTGTGGCCTCTCCCGTTGCGGAGCACAGGCTCCGGACGCGCAGGCTCAGCGGCCGTGGCTCACGTGCTCAGCCACTCCACGACACGTGGGATCCTCCCATACCAGGGCACGAACCCGTGTCCCCCGCATCAGCAGGCGGACTCTCAACCACTGCGCCACCAGGGAAGCCCGCCCTGTTTGGTTTTAATGGAGAAATCCTCCTTGAACAAGGAGAGATGCTTAAAATAGAATTCATTCTTTTATAGACCCACACATGTCTGCTTCTTTCCTTCTGCCCATGAAATGAGCTATTCTTACACTGAGGTACTACTTGCCCATTTTCAGAACAGAGCTTATTTTTCTAAAAAAGTTAACAAATATTTGAAGAGCAACTTGATGGTAAAAACGTTGAAATCCTTCACCAAGCAGCATGAACAACATCTCTGCATTAAATAGTCATGTAAGGACTATACTTAGGTGACTCAGAGAGCCACAGGGAGACTGTTGCATCTTTATTCCACCCTGTTGTCCCCATGTTGATTGAGCGGGAAACATATCTTCACATAATGGCCCTGTGCCTACCATTCATGACAGCGCCAAACTTCAGATTGAGTGTGGATAATTGTCTTGGCCCCATGAGGCTTCTCTAACTTAGCAGATCCTACGCAAAAGGATACTCCTTCAGAAGCTGTTATATTTGCAGTTTTTCACAGTTCACCTGAGCTGTGACACTTGGAAATTAGAAACTGTTGAATAAATCTTTTTACCATTCCACTAGCCAAAAGCGAAAGACTCCCAAATAATGCAACCAATGCCTGTGGGTTGCTAAAACACATATAGACCAAAAAAAAAAAAAAAGATACCCCATAATTTATCAACAATAATATTATTTCTCTGATGTTATTATGTGAGATCTAGTGTTTTCAAGGCCTTGAAAAGCTGGAAAATGTTTTTTTCTCTCTCTAAAGGGTACTTTCTGAAACCTGCCTCCATGATTTCTCTTGTGTCCTCCAGATCTGCCTTTCACTAACCAGAAGCCTAGAAACAAACTTGTTAGATGGAAGCAAGAATTGTACCCTTACTTTCATGAATATTAAAAAAAAAAAACAAATAAACAAAAACTTGGTGCTCATTTCTTTTCATCTGGAAGGAAGAATGGGGGAGTGTTTATCAGAGCACAACTCGGAGATATAGCTGAATTCCCAAGCAGAGCTAAAGTTAAAGGAAATTTTTAAATGTAAGATTCTCTTTGAATTCAACTCTACTGGGACATAGTTAACATTAAATGCAGCCATTTTATGGCTGCTTTTTTTTAAACTTTTTTTTTTTACATCTTTATTGGAGTGTAATTGCTTTACGGTGTTATGTTAGTTTCTGCTGTATAACAAAGTGAATCAGCTATATGAGGGCAAGTTCCAGACATCAATTTGTCCTGTGTCTGAGAACTAATGTACTACTTTCTCTCCCATCTCTATAATACTCTATTTTTTAACGACAAAGAAGGATGACAGGAAACAAGCACATGGAGACATCACCACCCCAACTTAATTTTTCACAACCTAACTATTTTCGAACCTTTGAAGCAAAACCCATGAATAATAACAAGGTAAAATTTGAAATATCAGTGAGGTGAAGAAAAGGAGGTGTTTCATCTCTTAGAAAAGAAAGCATAACATTTAACGCTGTAGAGATTAAATAAACTGTAATTCATGAAGCACACATTTATTTAATATAGCCTCTTTGAGTCCCTCTTTAAATGAGGGAAAGAAGGGATAAGGATGAGAAAAGGAAACACATGAGATTTTATGATTGGTAGTGTGGCTACCTCAGAATAACTAAGATATAGGCCCTTAAATGATAAGGCAAAAAAGTTAAAGCAAGAAAAACACAGAAATCAAAACAGTAAATGTGAGACAACCCCAGTGTAGCTTTCAAAATGCTTTAAGATACCCTAGGTAAACACATCAACTATAAACTGGGGTTTTCTTTAGGTGATCACATTACAGTTGATACGTTTTTCAATTTTTAGCTTTTTCCCCCAATGTTTTACAATGAATAGCTTTTATAGTCAGAAAATAACAATAAGCCCTCTTTTCTAACAGGCATTTTCCCTGCAATCAAGAAATTCCACGTGTTGATGAAGAAGATGTGGCACATATATATAACGGAATATTACTCAGCCATAAAAAGGAACGAAACTGAGTCATTTGTAGAGATGTGGATGGACCTAGAGACTGCCATACAGAGTGAAGTAAGTCAGAAAGAGAAAAACAAATGATGTGTATTAACGCATATATGTGGAATCTAGAAAAATGGTATAGATGATCTTATTTGCCAAGCAGAAATAGAGACACAGACGTAGAGAACAAATGTATGGATACAAGGGGGAAGGGAGAGTGGGATGAATTAGGAGACTGGGAATGACATATACACACTACTATGTATAAAATAGGTAACTAATGAGAACCTACTGTGTAGCACAAGGAACTCTACTCAATGCTCTGTGGTGACCTAAATGGGAAGGAAATCCAAAAAACAGGGGGTGTATATATATACGTAAAACGGATTCACTTTGCTGTACAGCAGAAACTAAGAACATTGTAAAGCAAGCATACTCCAGTAAAAATTCATTTTAAAATTCCTTGTGTTAAATACCATAACATATACTAGCCTAATTATATTATTACAGGTGCTCCAGAAATGGTATTAAAATCTTGGAGGACCCTGGAAGTGAGAACCATTCACACTGCCTGGAGTAACAAGGAAATATGAGGGGGAATTGAGAACCGGTTCTGAAGAATGAGAAGGGTGCTTACTTTTTATTTGCAGAAATGGAACAATGAGAACATCTCTGGTGAGAGAGTAAATGTAAGGAGTGTGATTAAATGGGCGTGATGGGAGAGGGGATCCGAGTGGTCAAACATTTTGTAGGCCACCACCAACGGTCATCATAATAGCTGACATTTTCTGGCCCCAAACTCTGTGCCAGGTGCCGTTCTAAGATTATAACTTCTCATCTTACTTAATGCCTGTCATAACCCTATGGAACAAGTGCTATCATCCACATTTTATCAATGAGGAAACTGAGGCACAGATTGGGTAATTTGCCCAAAATAACATTAACAAAGTTTATAAAATGCTATCGATTTAGTAGGAATATTCTTAGGATCAAATGTACCAGATGAATATTCACTGAGCAAGTAGAACAATTTGTCCACTCATTACTATAAATTTCCTGTTGTTGTCTCAACATTCGTACCATTTTCAAACTCAAAAGCCCAAAGCCATTGTTGATTATTCTTCCTCTCTCGCGGTCCTTGAGTGGTTATTTCATTGGAGGTTTTTCACATTCATCCTTTGTCTTCTTTTCTTCCTATTCCCACTCAAGGGTGAATGTCATGGCCAGGATTCAAGCCCTGGGCTGTGCACACACCTGGACACTGTACTGCTGCCTCCCTGGAGAAGTTTATGCTTGATCCTGGAAGGAAAGCCTTTCCAACTGGGCTTTGTGAGAACTCATTCCCACAGCCGTGTGAAGGACAGCTCAGCATCAAGTAAGACTGTACTAAAAGTTCCAGGTGGAATCACGGGGACCCAAACCCAGGCAGTGGCCATGGGATGCACAGGACATGGGATCTGAGATCTAAGATAGACCCAGGAAATACTAAGGAGAGGGGATCGCAGCATTGCGTGGATCCTGTGATGTGAGAAGGGAAAGTGGAGATGGATGGGGATGACATTCACTATGGACAAAATGAGAAAGAAACTACTTTTATTTTAGGAAAACATTTTCTCAAACCAAATGAGCTGACGGGCAAAACTTCAGAGTGATTACAAATGCTATTATGTTGACCTCATTGACACCAAGAAAATATCCAGAAAAGACATTCTTTTTTCACTATCATCAATCAAAAGTAACCACTCTATGCAAAAGTACATCCTAAAATGTACTGATTTTAGGGCTTCCCTGGTGGCGCAGTGGTTGAGAGTCCGCCTGCCAATGCAGGAGACACGGGTTCGTGCCCCGGTCTGGGAAGATCCCACATGTCGTGGAGTGGCTAGGCCTGTGAGCCGTGGCTGCTGAGCTTGCGCGTCCGGAGCCTGTGCTCCGCAACGGGAGAAGCCACAACAGTGAGAGGCCCACAAAAAAAAATAAAATAAAATAAAATGTACTGATTTTAAAGGAAGGAAGACATGCTGTCTGACCTCAAAGAGCTTAGATGTCTGGTCGAGGGAAAGGAAAAGAACAGAGAAAGGAAAAAAAATGATGTAAAGGAAGAATACGAGGATCACAAGGGATTTTACAAGAAATGAATGAATGTAGGTCCTCCCTCGGACCAGGGGAGATTTAGCGTGTATCTGTGGTTGCAACCAGAGAGGTATTCCAGGAGCTGCAGCTTATGTATCAGCTTTTAATAGACTGAAAGGAGGAAAAGACAAGGTTTCCCTGAGTGACAATAAGTTTGGCTATACTGGAGGTCTCAGGAAAGTGGTTGTAAGTAAGGCTTTAGAGGGGAAATCTTGGGAAGGAACTTGAAGGATGAATTTGGGATTTGAGATGCAGAAAATCAAAATTCATCAAGGAGGTTTTCTTCTTCTTCTTCTCTTGTAAAGTGCCTGTTCATTCATATATATATATATACAGGCTGTGCTGGATCTTCATTGTGGCTTCTCTCTAGTTGGGTTTAGTTTCCCCCAGGCATGTGGGATCTTAGTTCCCCTGCCAGGGATCCAGGGATCGAACCTGCATCCCCTGCATTGGGCCACCAGGGAAGTCCCCCAAGTTTCTGTGCTTTAGCCTGTTTATTTTCTCTTGGGTTGTGTGTTTTTTCATATTGTTTTGTAGGAGTTCTTTAAATATTTCTGGATACTACAGTTTTGTTGATTACGTGTTGCAAATGCTTTCTTCTATTCTGAAGGCTGTCTTTTCATTTTTTATATCGTGTCTTTGGATAAAACTTAATTTTAATTAACATAAATTTCTAATGTTAAATTAGTCAGAGCTATCTATCTCTTTCTTTGTTGTCAGTGCTTCCTGTGTTTGTCTAAAAAACCCTTGATAACCCTCCGTTTAATGAAGATGTTCTCCTGAATCACCTTCTAAACTATTTATTCTTTTGCCACACACATTTGGATTTTAATTCTATATGGAATTATGTATGAAAGGACTCTACTCCCTTCCCTTTTTGTTTTTTTTCTTATATGGGTACCTAAGTGTCCCAACAAGGAGTTTTGAGGGGACTTCCCTGGCAGTCCAATAGGTAGGACTCTGTGCTTCCATTGCGGGGGGCACAGGGTGGATCCCTGGTCGGGGAACTAAGATCCCGCATGCCGCAGGGTGCAGCCAAAAAAAAAAGGGGGGGATTTTTGAGGAAAGGAAGAAATCCCACTGAGGCATTCCCTTGAGAAGATGGTCCATGGGTCCAGGGAAGGACTTTCTGGAGAAGGCAGAGTTGCAGAGAATAATAATCCAGCACAGGGAATTGTGCCTATGCCTCATGGCATCATGGACAGGAAGAATGAGACAGAATCAAGAGACACTTCAAAGAAAGCATTAGTAAGTATCAAAAGTGGTTGTATTTGCGGCTTAGGAGGATGGAGGAGGCTCCAAAGAATCCAAGAGCTCCTTACAGCTTAGGAAACCAGAAATCTTCTGGTCCAGTCGACCAGTTTCACACTCTACCCCCAGCCCCCGACTCCAGCACCCTAATGGCTCGTCAGCTTGGAGGTTTGCACTCTGCTCAGTTGGAACCTGCACTCATGCTGTAGGTTAATATTTGGAGATACATTCGCGATATAGTTATAAATTATTTTTACAATAAAATTATGTTCAGGTTTCACCCTCCAGAGTCTTAGACTAGTCTTTGGCTTCAGAACAGTAAAATGCTGTTCTGACCATTATCTCTAGCAATAGGAAAGCCAAGAGATGCATATGCTCTGTTGTTCTTCCACTCAACCAAAATACTATTGCCCTATGGAAGCAAAAATTCTTCAGAGATCTTAGAATAGTGAGGTTGGGTTGCATTTCTGAATCCACAAAACTGCTATTTTAAGTCCATTGTCTGGCCTCTTTTGCTTGATTTCAAGGTTTTCTATAATATAGAACAACGTAACCTTTCCAGGCTTATCTCCTCCTCTTCCTCAGCTCAAAGCCTGGACTTCAGTCAAGGGTCAAGGGTCTAGTCTAGTCAAGGGGTGTCCTGAGTATCCACCCAATGTGCCTTGTTCATTAACGTTCCCTTTGCAAGAGACAAAGTCATGCATCCTGCATTATACCTAGTACAACACTGGACACGTAGTAGGGATTCAGTTAATATGGAGTTCAGCCAGCAACGTAAGCCTACAAGGATTTGAAAAATTCATACTATTTGCCCAGAACTTGCTAGATATGGCTGAGGACACATATGCACACTACATTGAATCTGTCCTCAAGGAGTGAGCCATTTTTCTTAAAGCAATAAACAGAAAAATTCAAAATACCACTAACTAGGTGCTAGATAGCACCCTATAATTTTTTTACAACCTTTGTGGTTCTGGGTCCCATATGAGTACACATTGCATTGGATAGTGTTGTACAGACCAATTCTGCCTTAGGTATTAAAAGAATGGGAAGATCAACATTGGGATAGAATTATGAGAACTTTGTAATCAAGGTTCTTCACATATTAAGCCATATATTAATATATAACCAGAGTGGTTCATCATGGTAGGTAGGAAGGACATCAGCTTTACTAGATAAGAGCACAAACACGTTAGAAAAACATTCAAGAAGAGTCAGTTATCGACAATGCAGTATCAGCCTGGAGGGCATGAATGTTGTTTTCAAAGGGATCACCCTGGATCAGAGCTATTTAATAGTCTAATGGCAGATGAATTTGGGAGGAGCTCATTAAATTACCAGTGGCACCAAATTGAGTGGGAAGCTTAGCCACTTGGAGTAGATAATTACAACTTTCAATGACCTTGAAAAATAGGCAGAAATAATGAGAATAAAAATTTAATCAGGACAAGTAAAAGGGAGGAAACAAACTGCACAGAAGTGATGATAAAGACCTGGTTACAGGCAAAGACAACATAAACAGAAGATGGGATTATAGAGGATTGTATATGAGTCATCAATGCCATGTTAGTGTTTAAAAATGTGTTGATAATAAACTGGAATAAATAGGATTCTAGCTTGTGGGAGTTCCTAGACCATCTTTCCACCATCCTCAGGACTTTATCATTTTGAAAAGACTTATCAAACACCTCTTTGAGGCAAGGCATAGAAATGTAGAAAAATGTGTCTGATTTGAGGTCTTAAAAATGAGGAATGGACTCCCTGGATGGGATCCCAAAGAGAAGGAGCAAAATGATTCATTGTTCGCAAAATAAAGTCTCTGAGTGGAAGTTAAAAGGATTAGGTTTATTTAGAACTGGGAAGGGAAAACAGAGATGCGGGGGTGAGGTGTGATTGATAAGTATCCGAAATGACAAGAAAGAACGTACGGCTAAGAATAGGAGAAAATGCACTGAATCTGCCACAAGAAGGGCTTGTCTTGGACAAGACCAAGAAGCTGCCTGTCTGAGCATCATTGGAACAGCATCATTTTGCCAAAGACAGACCTTTTGTTAATAGTGTCGTGGACAATTGTGTCAGTAAATGCTATTCCATGTGGCTGGTAATGAGGTCTACGTTTGTTAAAGTTTCCTGTGGCACCGAATTTTTTTCCCAATTCAATTTATGAGTGTTTTGGTGCTTTCAATATCTTTATCTTTTCTGTTTTTCCACGTACTCTATTCTGTTATCCAAGCTAGAGGCCTGAGAGAGTCCTCCTTGATCTGTCTCCCACCTTTTACTCCAAACACTCAATTAAGCAGAAAACATGAAGCCTGGTTTCTCTTATCTCCTAAATTCCTCTTACATTTGTTTTGAGTTTTTTTTATTGGAGTATAGTTAATTTACCATGTTGTGTTAGTTTCAAGTGTAAAGCAAATATATATATTCATATATATATATATATATATATATAGGAATCTTTTTCAGATTCTATTCCATTATAGTTTATTACAAGATATTAAATACCTGTGCTAGACAGTAGGTCCTTGTTGATTATCTATTTTATATATAGGAGTGTGTATCTGTTAATCCCAAACTCCTAATTTATCTCTCCCCTCCCCCACTATCCCCTTTGGTAACCATAAGTTTGTTTTCTATGTCTGTGAGTCTGTTTCTGTTTTTGTAAATAAATTCATTTGCATCCGTTTTTTAGATTCCACGTACAAATGATATCATATGGTATTTGTCTTTGTCTGATTTTCTTCACTTAATATGATAATCTCTAGGTCCATCCATGTTGCTGCAAATGGCAACATTTCATTCTTTTTTACGGCTGAGTAATATTCCATTGCATATATTTACTTGATGGACATTTAGGTTGCTTCCATGTCTTGGCTATTGCAAATAGTGCTGTTATGAACTTTGAGGTGCATGTATCTTTTTGAATTAGAGTTTTCTCCAGATATATGCCCAGGAGTGGGATTGCTGGATTATATGGTAACTTATTTTTTAGTTTTTCAAGGACCCTTCATACTGTTCTCCATAGTGGCTGAACCAAGTTACATTCCTACCAACAGTGGGTTCCTTTTTCTCCACACCCCCTCCAGCATTTATTATTTGTAGACTTCTTAATGATGGCCATTCTGACGGGTGTGAGGTGCCTCATAAGTTTTTGTCTTCTCTCAGCACCAAGAGTCTTCATTGAGGTTCTCGTTCTTTACCACCTGAACAGTTGCAACAGTCTCCTCATTGGTATGTGTGTAGAGTTGGGATCCTCTCAAACTTTTCTTCCATCTGGACATCCCAGTGATACATCTGAAATGTCAGTCTGAGCTACTACTCTGATTTATGCTAAACAGTCTTCCCACTCTATGCAGATTGTGTCATTCTGAAAAACACTTGTGAAACTCCTACAGGATGCATGGCGCAGTTGTAAAGAATTGTATCTGATTAGAAGCCTTTAACTCAGATATGGACTCCTTGGATGGATCCACGAGAAGCAGCAAGATTCTTCAATTGTTCCCCAACTCTAAAAAATTAAGTGCAAGCTCCTTACCACTCAAGCTTCCTCTTGATCTGGCCCTTCTTACCACCCCATCTCAGTTCTTGCTTGTCTCTTCCTTAAAACATGCTTTGCTCATCCCCTGATTTTGTTCCTGTTGCCCTCTCAGTCTGGAGGGCTCTTCCCCCTTTCTTTGCTAGGCTAGCTCCTTGTAGCCTCTGCCCAGAATGCCTTCCCTCACCGGCTGAGTTAGGAACTGTCAGAGTTCTACTGATCTACTATTCTGTTATCTCTTAGTTACTTGTTTTCGGTGACCATCTCCCCAGGCTGAGTGAGTACCTTGAGAACAGCTGCCAAGACTCATTCTTTTGGTCTCCTAGCCTCTCTCACAGCTCCTGGTAAAAGTGAATCTAGGATGAACTTTTAAGAATTAAAAAAAGATGAATGAATGAATGAATGACATCATCTCTTTACTTCATAGCTCTTTTGTAAGACATTATTATAATATCCTTTAAATTCTAGCAGAACCACACTACCTTTCTGTAAGGGATCATGAAGGCTTAATAGAAGCTCACATATGTCTGCTAGATTACATGAAGTGTCTTTTATTTTAGCCAGTCTAAAGAGGGCTAGAATAAATGGTTGAGAACACAACAGATCTCATTCCTGAATGTGAAGACAAGATGAAGCAAAAATCAGGATGAGTATAACAAGGTATTTTGTTCACCTTAGTTGAAGAGCTGCTTAGAGTTAGAACTTGAGAAATGTTGGAAATTGTGCAAAATTGAAGTTGTAAAATTGGTTTATTTAATATGAATAAACATAGGAGAAGCCATTCTTTTTTATTGCTACAAAGGGCAAGGTCTCATGCTCTAGTCCTTTCGGGCTGCTATAACAGAATACCATAGACTGGGTCAGTTATAAACAACAGAAATTTATTTCTCACAGTTCTGGAGGTTGGAAAGTCCAAGATCAAGGCGCTGGCTGATTACGTGTCTGGTGAGAATCTACTTCCTGGTTCATAGTGTCTCCTCTTGCTGTGTCCTTATGTGATGGAAAGGGCAAAAGAGCTCTCTGGGGCCTCTTTTACAGGAGCACTAATCCCATTTATGGGGGCGCTACCCTCAGGACCTAATCACCTCCCAAAGGCCCCACCTCCTGACACCATCACATTGAGGATTAGGTTTCAACCTATGAATTTGGGGGTGGGGGACACAGATTCAGTGTATAGCATCTTTCATCACCTGACCTCCACCTGTCTTTCCACCATTGCATTATCCTACTTCACTTCCCCAGGGCTGCCATACGTGTTGGGCAGGCCATGCCTGCATTGGGCGTTCAACAACGTGGTGATGGGGCTGAGATACAGCCCACACTCGACCCAACTATCCACGTGCCCTGGTGCTGTCTGCACTCGTCTTGAGGAAAGGGAGCACAAGGGCACTGGGGAGGTGCAGGTGTGCTGGACTCTGACCCGCCTCACGTCCTGACCTGATGTCACTGAGCCTTCTCTCGGTCCTACTACAAATCTTCGCATATGACGTGTCTCTGCCTGGAGGTCTCCCTATCCCCTTCAGCTCACTGTTCACATTTCAATGGGATCCCCCGTTCGCTGGGAAGATCTGTGACAAGGACAGCTCTCCCCATGGTCAGGAGGCTTTCAGGAAACCGCAAACCTCCTTATCACATTTCCAGGTTTACAACTGTATAATCACTGCATTACTAGCTCCCTTACTATACTGCAAGCTCCCTGCAGTGGAGGATGAGAACCTGTATTGGCTACTATGGTATCCACAGAACACATGGGATGTGCTAAATAAATACTTGTGGAATGAATAAATTAATTTACACAGAGCCTTCAGAGGTGCATAATAAATGTTGCTCAATAAAAGAATTGCTCTATTTCACTCCCAAACAATTTAGCTGATACTTAAAATAAAATAATAAAATCAAGTATAATAGTCTAATTCCTCTCCACGTTTTGGACCTGATTGGTTCTTACTTGATTTTGTTTGTTTCATCTTTTCATAAACATAAACCATCTTCACTCTCAAAGTTTGGTATTAGAGGAATAGATCAATATTTGATTTTAGCATCTGGCAAGTCATAAATATGAAGGTTAGTTAGTTTCTTTAGTTATCTCTCCAGTCAGTAAAAGTTTAACACATGTTTTGAATACAATTTTTCTGGAATAAAAAAATAAATGTAATGCTTATTAAATAATAAGGATAATATGAACTTTCAATAATGCAGACAGGTTGATTATAACTGTAAACCACATGTTTATATACTTTGGACTTTTAAAGCTTTTAATTTATCAAAGGAAATAATTAGCACACTTTGTGTCAGCCAGTGATGGAATTTATTCATTTGGAAGGCCGTGGGTTTCCTGTCATTAAAACTACATCATGTCCTTCCTTTTCTATTAAACTTCCACTGAGGGCAGTAAGAAGTCACCAAAAGGAAATGAAGAGTTTTCTTGGCAATGTTTTTGTACAATGATTTAATACTCTTAGAAGATAGCAAACCCATAATGTACGCCAACAAGTGTATTATGCAGAACAAGGTCCCCAATTACCACATTATTTCCTTTATTTGATGTTTTGTTTGTGACTCAATTAACTGTGATTTGCAAAGTCGCGTCAATAAATTTTTCTTTTGCAGGTTAATGTACTTTTTGGCTTTCATTAGCAATGTTTCTCTGCAGCAAGGGAATAGAGTTAGATTACAGAAGCACTGTGTACAGATTTATATGTCAAAGCATATTACTTTTCTCTCCAGATGATCAATGGCATCTCATTACACATAGAATCGTTGTAGTTAAAGCTCACACACATTTTTTTTTCCCTCACTGAAGGTTTTCTCAATAAGATAAACTGTAAACTCTAATCTTTCTTCTGTTTAAATAGTTACTAAAGCTTGATCTTGTCTCTGCTCCAAATGCTAGAACCACAGCTCCTAACGAGGTCTGTCCAAGTTTGAGAAGATTGAAATGAAATGCTTGTTTTCCTAAGGTCTACAATGGGCCTGATGGGGAGTCAGAATTAGCCTCTCGCCCCCAGAAGTGGGTGGTCTTTGAGGCCACAATCAAGGGACACTGTCAGTCAAGGTTTATTTACAGTTTTCTGACAAAGGCTGTACAGGTAAAGGGACTCGTGTAAGATGTTAAGGGTCTGTTTGACCTGATTCTAAACAAACGGTTGGTGAATATTTTTCAGACAGGTTCACACAGTCCTTTTTTTTTTTTTTTTTGCGGTACGCGGGCCTCTCACTGTTGTGGCCTCTCCCGTTGTGGAGCACAGGCTCCGGACGCGCAGGCTCAGCGGCCATGGCTCACAGGCCCAGCCGCTCCGCGGCACGTGGGATCTTCCCGGACCAGGGCACGAACCCGTGTCCCCTGCATCAGCAGGCGGACTCTCAACCACTGCGCCACCAGGGAAGCCCCACACAGTCCTTTTATATGACATACGCTAAGAAACAAATTGCCCTCAGTTCTTAAAATCACAGAAATGGGCAAAACCCTGCACTATGAAAACTCTGTTAAATCTAAAGCAGAAATACTGCACTTCAAATTAGCTTCCCACTCTTTACGCTATGACCTCACAAATATATTAGGACAAGTATGATGGCTTCGAAAAGAGCACATCAATTTACTGTAGAATCATTTTGGATTCACAGAAAAGTTGTAAGGATAATGCAGAGAATTCCTGTCACCCAATTCTTTCTATTGTTGACATCTTACATTCGCAAGGTACATTCGTCAAAACTAAGAAACTGACAAAATACATCAATTTTAAGAAATAATATATTTTATGATGAGGAGGTTCTTTTTTTTTTTTTTACATCTTTATTGGAGTATAATTGCTTTACAATGGTGTTAGTTTCTGCTTTATAACAAAGTGAATCAGTTATACATATACATATGTTCCCATATCTCTTCCCTCTTGCGTCTCCCTCCCTCCCACCCTCCCTATCCCACCCCTCTAGGTGGTCACAAAGCAACGAGCTGATCTCCCTGTGCTATGCAGCTACCTCCCACTAGCTATCTATTTTACGTTTGGTAGTGTATAGATGTCCATGCCTCTCTCTCACTTCGTCCCAGCTTACCCTTCCCCCTCCCCATATCCTCAAGTCCATTCTCTAGTAGGTCTGTGTCATTATTCCTATCTTACCCCTAGGTTCTTCATGACATTTTTTTTCTTAAATTCCATATATATGTGTTAGCATACGGTATTTGTCTTTCTCTTTCTGACTAACTTCACTCTGTATGGCAGACTCTAGGTCCATCTACCTCATTACAAATAGCTCAATTTCGTTTCTTTTTATGGCTGAGTAATATTCCATTGTATATATGTGGCACATCTTCTTTATCCATTCATCCGATGATGGACACTTAGGTTGCTTCCATGTCCTGGCTGTTGTAAATAGAGCTGCAATGAACATTTTGGTATGTTCATTTTGGTATGACTCTTTTTGAATTATGGTTATCTCAGGGTATATCCCAGTAGTGGGATTGCTGGGTCATATGGTAGTTCTATTTGTAGTTTTTTAAGGAACCGAGGAGGTTCTTTTTTAAAAAAAAAATACTGGCTTCTACTTTATTACAGAGGACGTTTTACTGAATTTCTATAGATAAGCCATTAATTTCAGCATGGATTTCTCTGAGCCCCTTAGACCAGATACTGATGTTGCTGCTGAGTTTGCAAATTAAGATGTAAGATCAGAGCTTGGTGAGATTGTCATATTGTCTCCTTTAATTTGGAAAAGTAGAGCGAGGCTGGAGCGAGACCCATAAAACAGACTTTACGACTCTCTTCAAGGCAGATATAGAAACCCACGCTTCAACCCCTTCTTCCAAGCTTCTGCAATTACATTTCCGCAGGAAGAAAGAGGAGGAATTAGAAACAGGATAATGTAGTCTTAAATCACCATTCTTAGCCTTTGCCTTCTTGCTGGAGCCCCCAATTTTTATAACACGGCCCTCAAATTGTATAGTGTGACACAACAAAAAACACAACTTGTTTGACCCTTCCTCAATAAAAAATCATTTTGTCTGACATCCTATAAAACCTGTGCATGAGTGGATACTAAGCTCCGGTGTCTCCTCCAATTGGCAAAGAGAAAAACATTGTAAACGTGTACAGTAAAGCTAGAGATCTTTTTCAGCATAGTTTACAAAGAGCTGATGATTTAACATCAATCTCCAAAGTCTGGGGCTGGGTGCCAACTCCTAATACTGAAACCATTGGAAATGCAGTGCATTGTGGCATTAAAGATAATGTCCTGAGTCGTTTGATTTGCTTCACAATTTCTTTCAAGTGTTCTGAGAATTAGGATATTAGAATTAAAATATTCTTGTTAGAATAAGAACATAACGTGACTAAGTCTCTTGCCCAAATCCAAGCTGCACTAGCAACAAGGTTGATAACCCAAGCCGAGCATCTTGATGTCACTGGAAATACATGTTGGGTGTAACGCATTACGGTGTTTTTGCCCCCAGACATTTAGTCACAAGCTTTAACCCTCGACACTTATCTCGGGCATCAGCAGCACCAAGAGAGCTGACCCTGTGTATCTAAACGTGGAGGGGGAGGGGGGGAGGGAGCGCTCACAATCTCTGCTCCCCACTGGTTGATAAGACAAGTCCAGATGAGATCAAGAGTTAGGAGGATTCATGACTCACAGCTAGTTTAGCACATAGGCACTTCGTGCAAGTGTTTGCACCCTATCATGCTGGCAAAGCTAACATTAACAGATATGTATTATGAGACTGTTTTCATAAAATATTTCATGGCAGTTTGACATGTGATACCCTGAGATCTGCAAACTTTAATCAAAGTTGAAGACAATATTCCAAGGTATTTTGCCCCTCATTTCCAAGCCCTGTATCTAAGGTTAGAAGGAGAGATTTTGCCCTCTGAAATGAAGGGAAATAAACATATGTACTGTGGTATAATTAAATATTACATCTAATTAATGTACAGACATGAATCTACCTCCTGTAACTAACAAAGATACTAAAAACGATGTGTTTTAAATGAAGACTATAGAATACAAAGAAAATGCCATGATCTGTATTTTCTTCCTGAGTTCAAGTTTTTTAGAATATGGTTAAAATACAGCACTTATCAAAGGAGGGAAATTTGGGTTTTACCCTGATTCTGCCAGTTCTACACGTGTGCTCTTCGATGCTTTCCTAAATGCTCTATGCCTCAGTTTTTTCTCTGGTAGACAGAGAGGCAGAGACAGAGACAGAGACAGAGACAGAAAGAGATTGATTACAATGGCTACTTTGAATTGCTGGAATTAAACCTAAACTTCCACCATCAATATATACTGAAATCAGATACTCTGTAGCAAAAACCAGACACACAAACAAAAACAAATTTACTTTTTATTTCCATAAAAGGAAATAAATTAAGAAAACAAATCCAGTTTGGTTTACACCAAAGCATAAGGAATAGAAAAACTTCCTAAGGGTTTTAGTATAAATATTATTATAATATAATATAGTATAGCATAATAAATATAACATGTATGTTATTTTTACAATAAGTGCTAGCTCTCTAAATCTGACAAAAGTGAATTGACATACTAGAATATTATAGTCAAACGCTTATCTGAAATATGCAATGCTGACATTTTTTTTTCTCCCTGAATACTGACACATAGAACTCAATGTTCTAAAAATGTGTAAAATACTTAAAAGGTGGAATTTAGAGTCCTTTTCACATAAATTGTTGTGGTCCCCAGTTCCTAAAGCATGCTGTGTATCTGTTCTTAAAGAAAAAGAAAAATAATCCTTCATCAATTATGGTTAAGGATCCCCAAACTGAAACACATGTGGGTGAATGTCATTCAAGTCACCAGCCCACACTGGTCTGACGGCGGGGGAGGGAAAGAAAAAGAGGAGATAAATGGCCTACATGATTGATTTCAACTAAGACTAAAATCTTGGAGGACAATTATTGGATTTACTCACTGTTTGTTTTTGCGACATTTCGGAAATTGGCAAAAAAAAAATGTTTACAAAGTTGAAGAGGCGTGTGGTGGCTGAGAAATTCATTTTTTTTACCTAAGTGATTTTTTTTTTTTTTTTTTACCCAAAACTCCTTTTCTTAATTTACTTTTGCTGGTACCAAGCATTGGAAATCATCCTTCGGAAATTATCAACCACGAAATTAACAATGTGATGATGAAAAGTATTGTTCAGTGCATGAATCCCAAATACATGTATATATAGATTTTAAAGCTCTGGTATAATTTAAAGGGTTCTTTACATTATCTGGGCCACTCTATATTTACCTTTTATTATCTGACATGTTTCTTTAAGAAAAAAAAAAGGAAATTCTTTACATTTTGCCCAAACAGAGGTATTACATCTAATTAATGTATCAACATCTCTCTCTCCTGTAACTGACAAATGCTAAATGCCTTATCAGTCTGGCACCAAAAATGATGTTGTCTCAGAGTTTCCCAGACTGCTTTGTCTGAAAATGTCCATGAAACGCTTTAATGATCATATATTAGGTGGGAACTTTAACCTTCTTTGTACCAGGTCAATTGAATAGGTAATTGGAAAAGTCAGTTCCACTTGTTGTAATCCATTCAAAAGGAAACTTAGCTTTACACAGAACGTGGTCTTCAGTCATAAAAATAGTGCAAGGCTGTGCAGAAAAACAAGACATAACACAGTAATTCTGGACACAGCATTAAGGTTAAAAGACTGAAACAAGAACAAAAAGCACAGATCAGACCAAAATCTTCTTACAAATTTTAGAAAATGCTATTTTTTTTCATCTGAACATAGGAGAAGTCAAATATAATTGAAAATTACAGATGCAAATAGTACAAATAATAGTTACTGAGAGTTGATTATGTGCCTGGCACGGTGTCTAACTTTTCACAAAGAATTATCTCATTTAACGCTCACAAGAATCAGTAAGGAAGGCTAATGCATGTAACGTAGAGCTGCTGGCAACCAGACTCTATTGCCAGCTGTCTCGCTTACCACTACCAGTTATTAGCTATGCAGCCTTGGCCAGATTAATTCTCCTCTCAGGATGCAAGTTTTCCCATCCTGAAAATGGAAATGACATCAGCATCTGCCTGGGAAGGATGTTGTTAGAAACAGACACAATGGCCGGCATATGGATGCCCTATCGAAGCATTTTGTTGTTATCATTTTACAGATAAGGAAACAGAGGCTAGAAGAGGTTTTAAAACATGCCCCAAATCACAGAGTTAAGTGACAGAACAGAGTTCTGAGCTTCTCTGTTCTCCAGGGACCTACAGATTAGTCGGAAGGGCAGGGAAGGAAAGAGGGATGCCCGACTCGAGCTGCTTTAGGAGTGGGATATGCGGCCATTCCAGAGTGTGGGGCAGTTGCCAAAGAGGGGAACTTCTGGTTCGGTAGGAAGACTGCCTGGGGGGGATGCCCAGGAGTTGGCCAGGAAACATGGCGAGGACAGCAAGGGCACAGCATACATAACAGCCCAGGTGGCAGCAGACTGGGAAGCTGAGAGGAGCAGTCACCTACAAGGCTGATCATGTTTCCATGGGGGAGGTTGGAAGGATGGCTGAAGCAAAAAATGGTGCCTGAAAAATGCATTCCAGTATTTGCAGCGTTCCAAAAATATATACCTATCATTGTAAATGAGTCCCTCTGTATGTAATATATATGGTAATTTTTAAAATATGTGGAAAGGGGTGTCTTAGTCAGTTCTGGCTTTTATAACAAATTACCAGAGACTGAGTGACTTAAACAACAGAAATTTATTTTTCAACAACTCTGTTTGCAGCCGAAGCAATGGACAGGGGTTGGGTCCTGAGCACAGGAGCCTCTGTCTTAGGACCCTGGGGTCAGTGAGGCATGTGAGTCTGTACACTAACGTGGAAGCTCGCTGAACTCTATCGTTTAGATTTTATGGACGTAGTCACGGTTGATCAGATCGTTGGCCGTCGGTGACTGATCTCAATCTCAAGTTCCTCCCTTCTCTCCAGAACACCTTCTGCGTCTTGACCCTTTGTTCTGTCCTTTGCTCTGACCACAGGCCATGCCTGCTTAGGGGTCGGTCACAGGGAATCCTAGCAATCAGCGCTCTATCTCTAAGGGACACAGAGACCTTAGAAATGTGTTCCTTTACCTTCTTCAAGCTCTCAGTTATTACCTATCCCAGTTATTTTTCTTCTTTTACACATTGTTGATGGTTCTTTTTTTTAATCTTTTTTTTTGCGGTACTCGGGCCTCTCACTGCCACGGCCTCTCCCGCTGCGGAGCACAGGCTCCGGACGCGCAGGCCCAGCGGCCACGGCTCACGGGCCCAGCCGCTCCACGGCATGCAGGATCCTCCCGGACCGGGGCCCGAACCCGTATCCCCTGCATCGGCAGGTAGACTCTCAACCACTGCGCCACCAGGGAAGCCCTAATCTTATTTTTTTATTGAAGTATAGTTATTTACAATGTTGTGCCTATCTCTTTTGATACAAATAAAACCAATGTGAGTAAAGATGAGAAAAGAATAGCAAAGAAAATCTCTGCGTGTACAATAACATATTAAAAGCAATCCTGCTACCTACTTTACCCCCAACTCAAGACCCTTCCCTGTCCTCCCCAATGCTGTTTCCAATATTTTTATGTTCTTTTCCTAATAAATAAACGGAGTCAAAACTATATTAATCATTTGTATGTTTATTATGCTACATGTATTTATTACTAGACTCAAAATAAATGAAATATATATTTTTAAGTGAAGTAAGCAAGTGGCCAGGGACATATGGAAAATGTTAGATGAGGTTAACATTCATTAATCAGAATGAAATTCACATAAAAATGGTGAAAACAGCAAAAATCAAATAGTTGAATAAGTAGCTCATAGAAAATACTACAACTACATCAAGTATCAAGGGTCAGAAGCAGACAAGAGACTCAGAGATGACAAAGTCCACTTATTGACAGAAAAAGAGTTACAGATATGGTTAACATTAAATTAACCAAAGAAGATGAAAGGCCAGTGCCAAAAACAGAGCTGAGTTTCCTAAACCAGAAAACAGAGAAAAAGAGTAAGGAAATCAGGAGATTATCAAGCAGAGTAATCAAGAAATCAGAAGCTAAGTTGCAACTCTCTCCCCCCAAATCTCTCTCACTCTCAAATCCCAAACATTTCCCTATAAGATGCAGAGATGGAAATCATGAAAAAGGACACTAGACAGAAACACACTTCCAGAAAGAATTTTATTAGTCCATACTAGCTGAAGCACACAAATTGATGGCCATGTGGAATTACGTAGAGGTACGTAATTTGATTTGAATCACAACAGCTATTACATCAGAATGTTTTCATCAGTAATGGTAGCATTAGAGCAGTGCCTATATTGATAAAATTAAGCAGTTGTCTTGTACAATTTTTTTTTCAACCACAGTCTACATCAATGAGTACGGGAGATGAAGATTAAACTCATGTTTTAGCTTGTTTTGGGATTTTTTTTTTTTTTAGTTTTTAATTTAAATATACTCATTTGAAAATTAACTTGAAAAGCTAACTTTAAATTATAAAAAGATCATTTCTGAACTCTCAGAAAGAATACCAACATATCTTCCGTTTTGCTTTTTTTAATCATTCCCTTGACAAAGTTAGAGACCATATTCTCCTCAAAATTGACTACCTTCTTGCTGACATAGAAAAACTGTAACATTATATTTAGCATATTTCTTGATAAAGGAGGTAGACAATGCAATAGTCTACCTCCAAAAAAAGCCGAACAGATTTAATACAAATGCAATGTTAAGAAAAACATGAAATAAATTTCTGAGTATTTTATAAGTCAGAAATAGTACATATCAGATTAGTCCATATTGGTTTTGCTAGCGTCAAAGCACCTTCCTATTTAAGTAGAGAAAAGTTGACAAGGAAGTGAAAATAGGGACCTAAAATATAAACTTAAATACATTTTGTGAGCCTTAGTAAAAAGATTGGAATCTTTTCAAGTCAGTAAATGCATATTCACAGACTGAGCCAAAGTCTGTGAAACTTCCACAAAAGCGAAGTTTGCTAAGTAAATTCTAACAAACAACATAAACAAAACTGGGAAGGAAATACTGAAACAATATCAGCATAAAAGTAAACAAACTTTTCTAACTTCAGAAATCACCTTCCCAGGAGCTGTTTAGGTGACAAATCACATGTGGAATGAAAACGAATTTTACCCACTTATGAAAGGAGAAGGAAAAAAGGGTTGAATGTACAACCACTTGACTGGAAAGAATACACGGTTGGAAGAATTCAGAGATGACATACTTTCCATTTTGTAGCTGAATTTCCTTTCATTCGCTCCAGATTTTACTTCATTTATGAGAAATTTTGGGAGAGTCACTTGATTGGTGCCTCCTTATTCTTCATTGCCAGAGGAGCTACAGGGACGTAGCAGAAAGGATGTGATAAATTTGTGAGCATAGCCATGTAGTGGACCCAAAAATAGCACACAGTGTTTTGGAAAATGGGAGGGAATAGGTCAGGTCTGCTATTCTCCTTTTAGCTGTCCTGAAGACCCACCAACACACAAAAAGGACACACATACTTACCGCTCACAGCCCTGGTGTCCAGCCAGGTTTGGTTGTGTTCTGCCTTCTGGTCAGTCTCTAATTTTTATTGTCCTCTCACTATTCTGGGTGACCATTGCCATAGTTTCCATAGCCATGATCTTGGCTCTTTGGCATATAAATCTGGGCTGCATAACAACTATGCTTCCCTAGATCTTGTCTGCAAACAGACGTTAGATTTGCCTCTGCCTGGGGGACCCTGCTTGCCTAATAGTGCCCACTGTGGCATCCCTATCACTTATTTCTTTATCAGACATTTATTGAGAATATACTAGATGGCAGGCGCACTGTCCTAGCCACCAAAGAAACAAAAGCACCCACATCATACTTCAAATAGGCTGACCGTGGAATTAGAGAAAGAACTGGAAGGAACTACCCACAGATTTCTTTTTTTTTTTTTTTTTTTTTTTTTTTTTTTTTTTTAGTCCCCTGCATCGGCAGGCGGACTCTCAACCACTGCGCCACCAGGGAAGCCCCACAGATTTCTTATCAACACCCTAGACTTATTAGCTTGTTCTATCCTATGTGTTCAATTGCAAAGGCATATTTTGAAATTGGTTTGCTGGCCATTTCCCATGAACGTGGGTAAAGAATGAATGTGGTTAATTGAATAACAGCGGGAAGTATTAACTTGTGTGTTCTCCCAACACCCCACCCACCCCTGACTCCAATCCAGAAGGTTAGAGTATTTCCCCTTGGTAGCTTAAGGAAGAGAACCCAGTAGGACGTAAAGAACAAAACAAGCTGATTCTTTACTTTTGAGCTTCAAAAGCTGACTTCTTATCATATGTAATACATGGCGCCTACATGTCTGGAAACGTAGATAATATTATATTATATTTTTGCAGATTGAAAATGTCCTTAATGATATTATGCAGAAGTTGCATAAGTTTCTAGACTTTATGGAAACTCTGGGGATTTAGAAGATTATTGACTAAGCTCGATTTGTCCCCATGCCTTAGGAGAGAGAATTTCCCTGGATGAGGTTGAGGAGAAGTTCAGCTGGAAATAAAATGGTAAGATGCTAAGAAGGGTCTGAGAGATCTGAGCGTAGGGGAGACCTGTGCTTAACTTTCCAGAAGAAGCCAAGAGAGTGGGGCTGGACACAAGTTGTAAGAACCACCAAATCCATGCTTATCATGGGGTGAAAGCAGTGGTGACCTGATGCCCTGAGGCCAGGAAGACTTAATACTGTTCTGCAGAGCGGCCCTAGAGGGCAAGGTAGGATGAACTCAAGACTCTGAACTGAACTTCCTGGGGGAAAAAAACACAAAAAGACAAAAACCAGAATGTACTGAATTTGCTTTGAGTTGATCAAGATGTACTTTCTGCCATGAGGTTAAATAGGTGGAGTGTGCGGTTCTCTTGTAGAAAAAATAAAGTTAATTTTTTATATACCTGAGTTTTTGATCTGAAATAGCAGATCCACAACATGTAGGAAGAATCACACTACACCTCGCAAGGCATTTATAGCTGAATAATGAAGAAGAGAATTTACAATAAGATGAAGAACTCATAAAAACCTTAAAGAAGAATGACGTATCTGTAGGTGCTGAAAGTCTTAATGTTAAGTTAGAAAATAAAGGTAAAAGTATACTGAAACAAGTACACGTACATTTTGTTGATGGTATAAATTGGTGCCAACTCCCACAATAATTCCACTTCTGAGGATCTAAACTAAGTAAATAATACAAAATATATTCAAATGTGTACATATGAAGATGTCCGTTATAGCGTTATTTACAGTTCTATACAAATTCACACAATCTGGATATCCAGCCCCAACCACAGGGGTGGGTGGAGATGAAGACCATGGTCCCGGAGTTAAATCAGAGGTAGGGTAGCGGGTGGAATCCAAGCAAACCCATTGATGTAAGTGGGTGGCATGGGGTCTAAAAGAGTGCCCAGAAGTGATCATTAATGAGCAAAAATTTGGAAGCTCAATAAAGCTATTTATGGAAACCTGCATAGAGTCCTAACGTAACTGAAGAGAAGAACATTAATCCATCACATTCCTGCCCTGACACTCAAGATAAATTGGAAGGGATAGTTTCGGGGCATACATAGAATTCTGAGACAACTTGACAATTATATCCTAAAGTCTCAAATGTTATTAACATTCTTGATGAAAGCCTCCCATCCCTCATGAAGACAGTACATTTTTGTTGTTAAGCAAATGGGTGCAAAATGCATCAGCAATCCTCTTGTGTCTCGTATTCTGTATTCAGCTAATCCATCAATTAAGGAGACGTGTTTAAACTGTTCAAAGACAATCAAGAGTGGTCCTCAGCCCAGTGTGGTCCAGTTGAGCTGATGCACTGCCACCCCAGCTGGAGGCCCTGCCCAGACGGCGTCCACTCAGTGCCTGAGGTATAGACACACTGCCCTATTTGTTTTGGCAATAATTGTCTCCTTGCCCTGAAAGAGGCCCGAAAATTGCTTCTATGTTTAGAAACAAGATTGCTCTGTTGAGGCTGCCGGTTAGAGTCTCACCTCTTTATAGAAGTCTGTTATTCCTAGGACTCCATTTCCTAACTTAGGCTTTTGTGGTGTTTGGTTGATGAAAAGGCACTTGTTAGGAAAGTGCAGGGACCCTTGGCAAGTGTGTCTGGGGAGCTACCATGGCTATTCCTGAGAGGATTATTAATCGTGGGGTTTTATCGCCTACTATTCTGGGTAAATATCATGATAGATTCGAGTTTCTGTATTGTTTTGATTGAATAAGAGGGATAGTTTAATTGTTAAAGAAAGTAGATTTCAAACCAATATATGAAAGGTAAATCAACACACACAATTGTCAGTTGCACATACAGAGAGGAAAAGGTGACCATTCATGCTCAGTAAGTATCTCTGTGCACTTGAAGAAGGGGTTTCTTGGCAATCCATGCATGGCCTCCTCTTTATACACACAGGAAAACCACCCAAATATTCATGAGTTCCCCCAGCAGCCAGGACCCAGCAATCTCCATGGACATCGGGGTCACACTTTTTAGTTCCCAGTCGACATCACCCATGTGTTACTACTTGGGTTCTCCATAAATATTTCCCATTAATTTAATCTAAGCCCAGACTTTTAAAATCCCAGATAGCTAGTTCACTATTTACATTAACCATATGCTCTCTGGCTTCACACACCACAAAATCACCCCTGTTACTCAAGGAGGTGAAATCCATGAGACAGTTGTATACACAGACTGACGGTAGAGATTTTGTGTTTTATCATGACCAACTTCGGTTTATTGTCCCTTTAAGTTATGATGAATAAAAATCTTATTCATTGCCTTAAAGAGAAGGATCTGTCTCTCCAAAGAAATTCTCAGTGGATTCATGTAAGATGGATGCCAAAATTAAAGCTGGCTAGATTTGTTTAAATTTTACAATGAAAAATGCACTGCATTTTTTATGGTGCTGTCCCCCTTCTCACCACGAAGCCCCTCCTCATACAATGCTACCCGTCTCAGTCCATAGCAACCCTCCTCTTCCAGCTACTCAGGCCCGAGGCCAGGGGTTTAGCCTGGACTCCCCTCCCCAGTACATCAGTCAACTCGGTTGGCTCTATCTTCCAAATCCATCCAGAGTCTGACTGCTTCTTACCACCTCCGCTGCTGCCACTGTGACCTCAGCCCCCACTGTCTCCCATCTGGATTATTTTCAGTAGCCTCTGGCCTCGACTTCCTGCTCCCAACACCTTTCTCTTCATTCTCCTTTCGAGAAGGTCATGTCACTACTCCACTATTTAAGTACATGTCAAAGACCTTCATAAGGTCCCTGTCGGCTCTCTGACATCATCTCCATCAACTCGGGCTCATTCTCCTCCAGCCACTTTGCTACACCTTGAACACATCATCTGTTCTCCCCCAGGGCCTTTGCACTTACTATTCTCTCTGCCTGGCATGCTTTTCCTCCAGAGGACCACTTGGCTTACTTTCTTCAGGTCTCTTCTCAAGTGTGATCACACCAAAAGAAGCCAAATCTCACCATCCCATGTAAAACGGCTACAACCTTCTACACCTCACATTCTCTCACCTTGCTCTACTTTATTTTTCTTCATAGAATTTATAACCCCCGACAAACTAATATTTATTTACTGATTGTATGTCTCCTCCATAACCGGGCCAATAGTCGGCAGTCAATAAACATTTCTTGAGTAAATGGTGATGATGACAATAATAATAAAGATCTATTTGGCACCTGGATTTCCTACAAAGCGGTAGTAAGAAAGATAGGAGTGTGAACATGTGGTGTCTTCAACATAACAGCCCATCACTCAGTGGTAACCAAGGACTTCTATAGAAGCAGAATACAAAAGCGAAAATGAGCTACACCAACTTACTGAACTTTAAGCCTACAGGAACACAGTTATTTTTAAAATGGTAAATTCATTTGAACCTGAAATAAATCCGTACATCTCCCACAGACATTGAACATCAGGGCAAACTTGAACCAAGCTGACACTTCACTCGTCTTACATCTCGGTGGTGAAATCTGCCGAGACTTTGAAAAGAAGGCTTTTATCTCTCGTGTAAGAAGGTGAAAGGTTGCACTTGCCAGCGCTATGCCAGTTATAACAATATTTCTCTGCTAGTGCAGATTACGTGTGTTTTCTTTCCATTTTCTGCTCATTTTCACTCCTGGCACAACCCAGACCAAGCAAATGGAAACTTGGGGCTCCCCAGTAGGAGGGACGGTTCCAACCGAAATGTAAGAGATGATGGCACGGGTGAGGAGTGGGGCCCACAGGATCTTTGGAAAATGCTGAGATTTTAATTGAGAGTTGCCAAAAGTTGTAGCCAGGGAAAAAGCAAAAATCAAAAACACTGAAGTTGCCTCAAAGTCTCAAGTGACAGGAATACGAGGAAAGTTTCCTCTTCCCCTTATTCATCAAGCAATTCCTGGCATTGGACTTAAAAGAGGACAAAAATACATCCTCTCCCTTCACGTGCCCTCAGTTTGGAAAGAGGCAGAAAGTACATGGCTCATTATCACACAAAGTAATGATTGCTAAGTTTTATAGGAGAATGTAGGAGGGAAATGTAACCCAAACAAGGCTTTGACACAAGACTGGACTTACGCTCTAAAACCAGTTTCGCATTTAGCTGTGACATATTATGCAAATTACGTAAATTCCCCAAACTTTGATTTCCTTCTGGTAGAAGAGGAAAAAGGCTAACGTGTTTAGAATGTGCTGGGTATTTTTTTCTTTTTTTTTTTTTTTTGCGGTACGCGGGCCTCTCACTGTTGTGGCCTCTCCCGTTGTGGAGCACAGGCTCCGGACGCGCAGGCTCAGCGGCCATGGCTCACGGTCCCAGCCGCTCCGCGGCATGCGGGATTCTCCTGGACCGGGGCACGAACCCGTGTCCGCTGCATCGGCGGGCGGACTCTCAACCACTGCGCCACCAGGGAAGCCCTGTGCTGGGTACTTCTGTTTCACGCTGGAAACTGCCCACCTTTAATATGTATGTTAGGAGTCATCGGTATTACATTTCTGGACTTTGTGAGGTACAGCTGGTATTCTTATATCCCTACGGAGAAACAGAGGCAGGAAGGGCTGGCAGGTAACAAGGTGTCCTCTGCAATACCCGAGCTCATGCAGAGGCTCCTGGTGGAAACTCGAGTGGGGAGGATGTAGGGGGCACCAAGTCATGGGAGGTGAGGACAAGAAGTGTGTGATCAGAGCATCTTGACAAATGGAGACCCTTTCACAGAAATGTGTTAGTCTGACCACTTCAGGCACATCAAGAGTCTTGAGAAGAACCTATAAAATGGAAGAATTGAATGAATACGAGATGAATAAGAATTTAAAGGAAAAACACCAATAATAAGATTCCCGGATTAGAGATCTTTGCATCAAGGTCTTGAACTCTCTCAAACTAGAACAAAAGACAGTGCATGTGACCCCAGTGGAAGCCCCTGCATGGAGTTGGGGGGACCATTCTGTTAAGTCAGCAAGTGTGAACTTACCCGTACTCTTCCGATGAAAACTAGAAACCCGGGTAGCACACATTAAAGGGAATATGGGTTTTTTGGGTTGTTTCATAAGGGAACCCTCACAAACATGGACTTTATTTGTAATAATACTTCCTTAAACTCCTGCTCTACTGCCACGGTAGCAGGAGGGTTGCTATAACAATAGTTAACCTTTCACCAAAAGAACTACTGTAGACTAAACACTAGCAAATTACCTTATGTGCATCATTACATTTAATTCTTTTTTTATTGACATATAGTTGATTTACAATGTTGTGCTAATTTCTGCTGTACAGCAAAGTGCTCAGTTATACACATATATACATTTTTTTTATATTCTTTTCCATGATGGTTTATCTCAGAAGATTGGATATAGTTCCCTGTGTATACAGTAGGACCTTGTTTATCCATTCTAAATGTAATAGTTTGCATCTGCTAACCCCAAATTCCCAGTCCGTCCCTCTCCCTCCCCCCTCTCCCTTGGCAACCACAAGTCTGATCTCTATGTCTGTGAGTCTGTTTCCGTTTTGTAGATAGATTCATTTGTGCCATATTTTATATTCTACATATAAGTGATGTCATATGGTATTTGTCTTTCTCTTTCTGACTTACTTCACTTAGTATGTTAATCTCTAGTTGCATCCATGTTGCTGCAAATGGCATTATTTTGTTCTTTTTTATGGCTGAGTAACATTCCATGGTATATATGTACCTCATCTTCTTTATCCATTCATCTGTTGATGGACATTTAGGTTGTTTCCATGTTTTGGCTATTGTGAACAGCACTGCTATGAACAGAGGGGTACATGTATCTTTTTGAAATAGAGTTTTCTCCAGATATATGCCCAGGAGTGAGATTGCTGGATCATACAGTAGTTCTATTTTTAGTTTTTCAAGGATCTTCCATGCTGTTTTCCATAGTGGCTGCACAAACTTACATTCCCACCAGCAGTGTAGGAGGGTTCCCTTTTCTCCACACCCTCTCCAGCATTTGTTATTTGTAGACTTTTTAATGATGGCCATTCTGACCAGAGTGAGGTGGTACCTCATTGTAGTTTTGATTTGCATCTCTCTAATAATTAGTGATGTTGAGCATCTTTACATGTGCCTACTGGCCATCTGTATATCTTCTTTGGAGAAATGTCTATTAAGGTCTTCTGCCCATTTTTCAATTAGGTGGTTTGTTTTTTTGTTGTTGAGTTGTATGAGCTGTTTGTGTATTTTGGAGATTAAGCCTTTGTCAGTCTCATCATTTGCAAGTATTTCTCCCATTCCCTAGGTTGTCTTTTTGTTGTTTGTTTATGGTTTCCTTTGCTGTGCAAAAGCTTGTAAGTTTGACTAAGTCCCATTTGTTTATTTCTGTTTTTATTTCTATTGCTCTGGGAGACTGACCTAAGAAAACATTGGTATTACATTTAATTCTTGTAGTGATTTTATGAGGTAAACTTTATCTTCTCCATGTTATACATGAGAATTTTCAACCCTAAAGAAATTCAGTAACTTTCCCAGGGTCATACAAGTATTAGATGAAAAAAATATGAATTTGCTGACATTTCACAATTTTTTAACCTTCAATTTTTTAACGTTTTTCATGGTCAAACCCTGGTAAGTGAAAACACCTATCCAACCCAGGACTTGTGTAGTCAGCTGCTGTGTAAGGTGCTTCCCATAGAGTGAATCCTGGTGTGAAACAAACCAATTGTGAGCCGGAGAAGATAGAAAAGCCAGGAAGAGTGTTCATCGTGCAACGTTTTAATGAAGTCACGTACCTCTACAAACTGCCTCCAGTTAATAGGATGTTTGAAACTAAGTGACTCTATAGATCAAGAATTTAACCTGCATTTTCATATACACACCTCTCTTTGGCCTTATGGGAAATTTAGGTTTTAAAATGTCTTGGTGGCGTTTGACAGATTCTAAACATATTCATGTACATGAAGTATATTTATTATGAGTAATACCACTGAGAATTTCTTATAAAATTTTGTCCCTAAAAGGAAAGTTATGTTTTGTAACAATAGCAAAGAATGCACTCAAGATAAGCTGACTAAAGAAATTCTTTGCAGATTTATACCATTACAACGACCAAAAAGGTTTAATTTCATCATTTGGGCATTTCAGTGAAAATGGTGTCAACTGAAATTAGAAGTTTTAAAGAAACCCATAAAACATTTCTGATTTGTAAAAGATTTAACTGGCTTAACTACCAAGTATTTTTCTGTTGTCTAGTACTTTTAAAGATTCTAAGTTTCATTGAATACCAGAAGCATGATGTGTATCTAAATGTAACTACTTAATACTACCCGATAAGAAAGATCTGCCACTAAGAACTGGAAAAGTCCATGAAAAACAAGCAACTTATCTTTATAGTGTGATTCAGGACCTATTAAGAAGATTGCCACATAGGTCTTCCTGTTATTTTTCCTGCAAAAAACCTAGAGTATTCCAAAGAATTATGTAAAACAGCTATCATTTGCTCCTTTATATGTCTGTAAGAAATGTTGTGAGAATTTTAATTCAATCTCTTTTATTTTTATTACAAAATACAAGCAAAACCATGAGATGCTTTCTTGTGGTTTTGGGGGTTTTTATCCTATGGGTCCTTAACAATAATGGGAGAGGGAACAAGTACGTGTTGTTTGTTAATTCAACATTCTCTGGGATTAAAGAATGACCTATTTGAAAAATTATTTATCCTTTCTGCCTGAGAGGTTTTAACTCCTATGGAGGGATCTCTTTATTCTAATTCCCCTGAGAATCCAGTGACTACATGCAGGCATTATTTCCTGATTCCTTACCCACCATCCTAAATTTTTACGTGTGAATATAGGGTCATTTTCTCTTCTGGTTTAGTAAAATATAAATATATGAATGCTTAATCATTACCCAGCTGAATTCCAACCAACAACTTTTTTCTCAACTAGGTGAGCAAGTGGCATGTTTTTCCCAGGTTTATTGAGATATAATTAACATATAATGCGTGAGTTTAAGGTGAATATCATGGGGATTTGATACTCTTACATATTGCAAAATGATGACCACAATAGAGTTAGTTAACACTTTTATCATCTCACATAATTACCTTTTTGTGTGTGTCATGAGAACATTTAAGATCTACTCTGATAGCAGCTTTCAAGAATACAATACAGCAGTGTTAACTATAGGCATCATGCTGTACATTACATTCCCAGGAATTATTTATCTTTTAACTGGAAATCTGTACCCGTTGACCAGCATCTCCTCATTTCCTCATCCACCAGACCCTGGCAACCACCATTCTACTCCCTGTTTCTATGAGTTCAGCTTCTTTACATATAAGTGATGTCATACAGTATTCGTCTTTCTCTCTCTGACTTAATTCACTTAGCATAACACCTTCAAGTTCCTTCCATGTTTTTGCAAATGGCAGGATGTCCTTCTTTCCTGTGTGTATCACGTCTTCTATAACCATTCATTCATAGACAGACAATTAGGTTTTTTCCATTTCTGGATTATTATGAATACCGCTGCAGTGAACATGGAGTGCAGGTATCATTTCAAGATCCTGATTTTATTTTCTTTGGATATATACCTAGAAGTGGGATTACTAGGTCATATGGTAGTTCCATTTTTAACTTTCTGAGAAGCTTCCATACTGTTTTCCATAGTGGCTGCTCCAATTTACATTCCCACCAACAGTGCAAGTGGGCTCCCTTTTCTCCACACCCTCACCAACACTTGTTCTTTCATGTCTTTTTGATAATAGCTATTCCAATAGGTGTGAGGTGATATCTCGTTGTGGTTTTGATTTGCATTTCCCTGATGATTAGTGATGCTGAGTACCTTTTCAAGTACCTGTTGGCCGTCTCTATGTCTTCGTTTGAAAAAATGTCTATTCGGGTCCTCTCCCCATTTTTAAGTTGGATTGTTTGTTTTTTTGCTGTTGAGTTGTGTGAGTTCCTTACATATTTTGGATTTTAACTCTTTATCAGATAGATGGTTTGCAAATATTTTCTCTTATTCCATAGGTTGCATTTTCATTGATTTTTTTTTTTTTTTTTTAAAAAGGACTCTCAACCACTGTGCCACCAGGGAAACCCTGATTTTTTTTTTTTTTCTGCCAAACACCATCTTAAGTGAGTTGGCTTTAAGTAGAAGTCCAGTGCGGGATAAAATATTATCATTCAAATTTGCAACCCTAAATTCAATTTGAAAATCAAATCACAGAAAAAGGGTAAGAAACAACTTCCAAAATTTGGGGTAAAAGTGTATTTTCTCAATCTGTACCTCCCTAGAATAATCTACCATATTAAAATATTTCAAATTCAATTTATTAAAAATATTTATTTATTTTGGCTTCACCGGGTCTTAGTTGCGGCAGGCAGGCTCTTAGTTGTGGCATGTGGGATCTAGTTCCCTGATCAGGGACCAAACCCAGGCCCCCTGAGTTGGGAGCGCAGAGTCTTAACCACTGGACCACAGGGAAGTCCCTCAGATTCAACTTTTAATACAGTAAGGTCACCAACTTCAAGTCCAAGTCTGACCTATTTTACAAAAAATATGTCTTACTCTGTATTTGATCATTGAAATGAAACTTTAAAGTGCAATGGAAAAGAAACTATATAATGATGTACCTGACACTTTAAGTTAAAGCTTGTAAAATATAATTTAACACAATATCACACCAACGCTTTCAGGTCTCTTCCTACTGCCGTTAGTTTTATCCTAAAGCTAAAACAGAGCTAATTTGTGGTATGTACTAATCTCTAAGTCAAGAAGCACAATAAATTTAAAAGAACTTGTTTCCAAAGCAGAAATAATTATTGCCAAAAAGTAAATAAGGAGAAAAAATAAAGCCCTCTTAAAATTCTCTTTGTCTTGAATGTTGTCATAGTTACTAAAAAGAAATTTGTTTTGAAGACTTTTTCTTAGATGTTAAATACTATGACCAATTGTGGTGGTTGAAAGATGAATGAGACTGATGAGGAATTTCATTTATAAACATCTTTTCAAAACTCATCTTTACTAATTATTGCTTTTCCACCTACATTAGACTTAAAGTTGGCTGTGTGCAGAACTGTTTTATCATTTAAGCTATTTTTAGTCATAAACATTCAAATATAGCTATAATTTGAATTCAATTTCTAACTGTTCAGCCAAAGTCTAAATTTAAATATTTTAAAATATATCTTGTGAGCAAGCTACATATAATAACTGAATTGCTAAATAATCCCAAGAATACACATAGTAGAGTATTGAGTTCAATTAATTTAGTTCTATAATGACATTCTTATTCCTAGTATCTCCAGAATATTGTGCTAGGAACACTTTTGGTTGAGCATTATAATCCTAGAATATTTCAGCAGAAAAGCTGTTTAGCAATCATTTGGTCCAGCAGTCTTTGTTTCTAAAAATGGGGAAACTGAGTCCCAGAGATGTTGAGTGGTTTATACAAGGTCATACTGCTAAGTAACAGTGAAGTTGGAGCTTTAATCAAGGTCACCTGATTCAAATTCCATTGCATTTTTTGTGACACCAGGCTTATGTCAAGAGGCTATGAAAATAAATCTATCTCACTAGAGGGGGCTGTAAAGGTTGTGCCTTGAAGTCTTAATGCTCCTTTGAGCTACCCCAGGAGTCAAAGAGGTGCAAAAAGGAAGATGCTCTACTCTGTATCCACTTTGACCTAAGCACTTTCTCTTTTCTTCTGTTTTATACAATGTAATTTTGGATAATATATTGACATTATGTTTAGAAAGATTCTCCTACCAAAAAAGACAGTTTAACAATTAGTTCTGGGTTTCCCTGGTGGCGCAGTGGTTGAGAGTCCGCCTGCCGATGCAGGGGATGCAGGTTCATGCCCTGGTCCGGGAAGATCCCACGTGCCGTGGAGCGGCTGGGCCCGTGAGCCATGGCTGCTGAGCCTGCGCGTCCGGGGCCTGTGCTCCGCAACGGGAGAGGCCACAACAGTGAGAGGCCTGCGTACAGCAAAAAAAGAAAAAGAAAAAGAAAAAAAAATTTACAGTAATCAAAACAGTGTGGTATTGGCTGGCATAAAGACAGACATATGGACCAATGGAATAGAATAGAAAGTCCAGAAATACACCCTCATATACATGGTCAAATGACTTTTGATAAGGGTGCTAAGACCATTTAATACGAAAAGGACAGTCTTTCCCAACAATGGTGCTGGGAAAACTGGATACCCACAGGAAGATGAAACAAAGTTGGACGGTTATCTAACACCATACACAAAAATTAACTCAAAGTGGATCAAGAACCTAAATGAAGACCTAAAACAGTAAAATTCTTAGAATGAAACATAGGGGAAGAGCTTCTCAAATCATTGGCAATGATTCCTTGGGTATGACACCAAAGGCACAGATAGTGAAAGAAAAAATGGACAAATTGGATTTCCATAAAAAAAATTTGTTCATCAAAAGACACTGTCCACAGAGTAAAAAGGCAACACACAGAATGGGAGAAAATATTTGAAAAGCATATATCTGAAAAGGGATGAATATCCAGAATATATAAAGAACTCCTAAAATTCAACAGCAAAACCCCATACAGCCTGATTTAAAAATAGGCAAGGACTTGAAGAGACATTTATCTAAAAAAGAGAAATGCACTGTTGGTAGGAATGTAAAAGGGTACAGCTACTGTGGAAAACAGTATGGCAATTTTTCAAAAAATTAAAAATAGGATTATGGTATGATTCAGCAATTCCACTTCTGGGTATACACCCAAAAGAATTGAAAGCAGGGCCTTGAGGTAATATTTGTACACCCATATTCATAGCAGCATTTTTTCACAATAGCTAAAACATGGAGGCAATCCAAGTGACCAACGATGATGAACAGATAAACAAAATGTGGTATATACCAACAGTGGAATATTATTCAGCCTTCAAAAAGGAAGGAGATTCTGCAATATACAACAACATAAATGAACCTTGAGGTCATTATGCTAAGTGGAATAAGCTAGTCACAAAAAGGCAAGTAGTATATGATTTCACTTATTCTAGGTACTTAGAAAAATCAAAATCATAAGTACAGAAAGTATAGAGGTGGTTTTTGGGGACTGGTGGCAGGCTGCAGTGGGGAACAGAATGGGAAGTTATTGTTTAGCAGGTATAGTGCTTACTATTTTGCCTAATGATGTCTTAGGTCTTCACACCAAATTAGAACCAGTTGATTTAAATCCCAATATGTTCTCCAAATCAGGCAAGTTTCACAGTATTTTAAGTTTTGCTACTAATATGCAAAGTAAAAAGGCATAATAAAGATTTATTTACTGTGGACAGAACAATAGTTACCAAGAAGACCTTTGGCCAGGATATTTTTAACTTCATTGGAGCATGTAGCTGAAATCTACGTAATCTTCTATGTAGAGTTGTAGGCGTTAAACCTACTCAGAGGCTCATTGAACACTGTGGAAAATTTTCTCAGTGGACCAACCCATTTGCAGAACCAGGTGTTTCTGTAATTGTGACGCCATGAAAAATATTCATAGTGCTCTAAAGTCCCTTAAACTCTCATTCCACCTGAGCTTCCTGGTTGAGTCCAGTGGCTGCTTACGCTTTTCGAGGATCTCCTTGTTTATGTAGGTGCATTTCTTTGTTTCTGAATTTACTTTGCTACCTTTTAAAGAGGAAAATTTATAGAAAAAGATTTAATAAGCTGATGTTGGGAGTCACTCACATTTCAGCCAGGTGCACTGCTAACATGCAGGTGTAAACCAGTGAACAGGTAAGGAAAGCATGATGTGAGTTGCAGTCTCTGAAGGATTAATTGTGTATGTCCATAATGAATGTATCCCAAGGTGCATTTAAACATGTGCTATAAATTAAAGCATTTTCTTCCTTTTCTCCCCTCTTTCCAGTTTCTCTATGTCATTTATATACATACAGTAAACACAGTCTATATTTGGATGTCATGAGAATGAATGTCCCTTATTCATTGTTAAATATAATTTTATAGAAATGTTTATTTTCAGGTAACAAATACACATCACTCTTCTAAATAACTGATTATTTTTATATTTGAAAATAGTCTATTTCTACTTGAGTACTATTTAAAAGACATATTTTAATTTCTTAATCCTTATTTTTCCCCTCACATTATATAGTAATACAACCACCTCACCTACATCCATGCCTGAAAATTTTTTTCAGAAAAGATAATTTTCAACTGTGTTAGTTTCCTCATTCTGAAAAATTTGGAAGATATCCATCATTAAAATTCAATTTCTAATCAAAATAACTTTTTCTTAACTATTCATTCCAAATAATATATATTATTCTGTTTTCTGTATTTTATACTTTGGAAAATGTTAGCTAATTACTTTTCCAAATAACTTATATTTAGGTAATACTTTCCTTGTTTTTAATACTGTATAGCCATACTAGGGAGACTTTTAAATGTTGATATTTAATTATAATTTTATTCTTATAATGCCACGTTCTAGATTTTTTTAGCATTTTCACAACTAAGTCAAAATATATAATTAGAAATTATATAAGAACATATAGGAATGGAAAAAGTATAATTTTGGGGTGAAATTTAATATAATACTAAGTCTAAATAAAAACCTTTCTTTACACATTTTAAGTAGGAAAAAATGGAGGTTTGTGTCAACAAATTATTATTTTTTAAGAAAAATATTGCATTTTTCTCAAGACTTTTTGAAGATTTATATCTATATCTACTCACTGTTTGTCATTCAAAAGAAAAGAGAAATGTTTTCATCAAACTGTTATTTCCAAACATTAAACTATTTAGCAGCATTTTTCATTCAGCAAATGTAATTACATTCCCATTACATGCTACATGAGACCAGACATCCAAATGTTAATAAGAATCAGTTTCTTTTCTTTCAAATATATTGAACTAAGTTAGATAGACGTCATAGACAAATGAAGTATCCTTGGATCAAAAAATGTAAAGCAATCCATGTCTGGTCATTTGAGTAGAGGAGGCTGTTGTTGTTGCCTCTTCTTTTTTTTTTTTTTTTTTAACTTAAAATAAATTTATTTTCTCATTTTTCATTCAGCAAATGTAATTACATTCCCATTACATGCTACATGAGACCAGACATCCAAATGTTAATAAGAATCAGTTTCTTTTCTTTCAAATATATTGAACTAAGTTAGATAGACGTCATAGACAAATGAAGTATCCTTGGATCAAAAAATGTAAAGCAATCCATGTCTGGTCATTTGAGTAGAGGAGGCGTTTTTTTTTGCCTTTTTTTTTTTTTTTTTTTTTTAACTTAACATAAATTTATTTTCCCAAAGTCCAGAAGTCCAAGATCCAGGTGCCTCCAGAGTTGGTTTCTCCTGAGGCCTCTCTCCTGGGCTGTCTTCTCCCTGGGTCCTCACACGGCTGTTTCTCCATGCACATATGCCCCTGGTATCTCTTCCTCATCTTATAAGGACACCAGTCCTATCGGATTAGGGCCCCACCTGTATGACCTTATTTAACCTTAGTCACCTCTTTAAAAGCCCTATCTCCAGAAACAGTCATATTCGGGGTTAGGGCTACAATGTATGAATTAGGGGAGGGGAGGGGACACAATTCAGTCCATCACACAGAACGACTGGAAAGAACACAAGATTTGTATTTAGAAGGTACAAGTTCTATCAGCTTTGTACTGTTGGGGCAAATCACTGTAATTTCTCTAAGCATCTCCTTTCTCACCTATTAAATAGCAACAATAATTATTTTATATCAAATTACTTGTAATCACTCGACTCAAATTTCAAATGCTTTATTGCGAAACTCTCTACTGGCTGGAGGTAACAGGCAGTGAGGATCATTCCTCAGTAAGTTAAGGTGAAATAGTGGATGCCATCAGAAATTTCTAGTTCACATCAGAAGTTGCACGTGTTGTTGGCAGCCCCAGGGCCAGTAACAATTTGGGAAACTGTTGACCAGCACAGTGTCAGTTGAATTCACACAAAAATCTGGATTTCTGATTTAGCCTCTTTCTAAGCCTGGTGGTAATAGACCGGTCCTGAGTACCAAGGATGAGGTCTTTCCCTGGAGCCCGAACCCCTGTGTGTCTGCACACTGACAATTGCTGTCTATTATCGCACTTGGGCTGTTGCTGATGGACATGTAGTCTTACTTATGCTGGGTCACTAGGTCGTTGTCCTTTGATCAACCAATTACATGAAAATATAAGTGATTAAATAAAGAAGCAATAAAAAATAAATCTTTGTAGTTTAGTCCCAAGAAGGGATGGAATAAATAAAAGAAGTCATAAAAAGTTACAAGAAGGGAAACAGTGAACATAAAAAGATCCATTCACTAACAACACAAGTAGACTAGGAGATCCCTGCTGACACTTGCAGATATTCTGATTCTCACCATAGGAATGATCTGCACAAGCTTCACAAGCACACTCACCGCCAACGTACCTACACCCTACGCTGAAATACGAAAAGCCTCTCTGTTACTGTGAACATTCTTCTAGCAGTTTCTTCAGCTGTTGTTTTGATTGAACTGCTCGCTCTGCTCTGTGGACAGTGCTACCGCTGAAACCCCGCCTTCACTCACTTGAAAATGAAGATGAATGTTTGCGAGAAAATAAGGCTGACTCTGAAGGACTTCACAGAAATAATCGGCGTGAGGCACGCAACCTGCACATTAGCGGTTGAATGGCTGGATTGGAAGGGACAGAGAAGGACAGGGCTGCCTGGCCGCGTTGCACTGAGTCATAGCTTTGAAACAAGGCCTTGAGTCAGAGCTATCAGGCTGGGGCTTCTGTTTTCCTGGCTCTGATAAGCCAGTCTCTTTTTGTCCAGAGGTTGAGCCTGTGATTTAACATAGCAATGACAGCAATAGTTATCCCCAAAAACATCCTTCACAACTCATTTCTAATACAAATCACTTATTCTTTGTGAAAGATGAGTGAGTCATGCAAGGAACAGACTGCCCATTAGTAGTACATTGTTAATTTTCTCTTTAATTAGTTAAGTGGCATATAATTATTTGAGGTCAAATAATAATTAAATTTTTGTACACTCCTTTTTTTCCCTCTGGTAAATTCCTACTGGACCACCCTCCATGATAAAGGACCTCTAAATAACACACAGGATGCTGGCTGTAGAACACAAGGAAGTGTGTGATCTTTCCCTACAAAAGTCCCCTTTAAAAAAAAAAAATCTCTCCATGAAAAGAATCATTTTATCATCATTGTTTAGAATTCTCCTTTTAAGAATAAAAATCATCCAATAAAAATATAATAAACTTTACACTTCTAATTAAGTGAGTTATCTGAAAAAAACCATAAAATGCGTCAACTTTTCATTTTTACTATAACTAACAGATATTAGTTAGACTTACGAACATTAAAGTGGGCTTTCCTCTAGGAAACTCTACCAAGAAAATATGGAAGTATTACATAAAAGTAAAGTTGGTTTCCTCCATTACCCGAAGTTGAATAAATCATCTAAATTATGCTCAATGTTTCTTTTTTCCAGAAGCAAGCACTTGATTGTTATTTAAGATGATGCAGCTAAAATCTCACGAAGTTCACTTAAAAATTAAAATTAGAAATTTTCTCATTTTGACTTAGGGATCAGAGAAACCATGTTCATAATAATATTAAAATTTTCAATTATATTAAAAGAAAATATGATTTAGGAAATGAATTTAAGAAAAGCAAGATTAATATCGTGTTCATAAGCAGTAGAAAGGCTGTCTTCAGATTAAAAAGAAATATTAACAAAAAAAATTTTCAATGTTTCACCCATGAAACTATATTCTCAACCGTGCTGCCCTCGATTAATATCTCTGAGCTGATTAAGTCCCGGTGCATACCATAAACTTCTAGAAAGAAAATACCTCACCCAAAAATTTATGTTGATTATATTAACAGTTGTAGAAGAATTTCAACAGGCATTTTCCTGATGTTGACCCTTACTTAGCTAAGGCCTTCATAGCTTTTGTCAGTTATTAGAAAAGAAAGTTCTCAGGAAGAAACTTTACAAAAAAGATGCAAGGCAGCCTTATCTAATCATTAAAATAAGGCTTCAAGGACCTTTACCAACAAAGTATTTTGTGACTTTTTTTTAAATTAATGTAGACTTCCTTTGCACAGAATTGGCATGAATTAATGAGGCTTTTCAATAAGTACACACACACTGAACACCAGGGCCAGACAGTAGTTAAAGCAGTGAAAACAGATTTTGTTCATGAACTTATATCAGGAATAAGTCAGCACACGTACAGTGTTCATAAATTGACAGATTTTCAATAACTAAGGCAGACTCCATGCTTTTGCCCAGGAATTCAGTCTGTAGATCAAGACTTTGGTTTTACTCCCAGTTCAGCTACTCACTTGCAAGTCAACTGACCTGTTAACACTTATCCAGCAAACACTTACTATATGTACACTATGTGCCAGGAATTGTGTTCTATTCATGGGACCTAAGAAAATAACATAAATCCTTATAAAGTACAAATTCGTTTTATTCAGGGGAGGAAGAAATCATGACCAGTGAAGGAGACGCAAGTAAAACAATTCTAACAATACAGTATAATAAATGCCATGATAAATGCATATATACGTGATTTTAATTATACCTAAAAAGACCAGAGAAAGCCTAACCAAAGTGATACTGAGGCGAGTTTCCTCATAAGGAACTCATTTAATAGAGAAGCGGATGCCTGGGGATTGAGACCAAGCGTAGGTTGAAGGGTAGTAAAAAGAGAAAGTGAGATATATATATATACACCTTATCATTTCTATATGACTTCTCTATTATTAATACAGAAAGAGAAAAGCAGAGAAAATAAAATGAGAAGGGAGAGCAAAAAAACTTACTTCTTATGCCATGTCAGGTGTAAAGTACTCCTGCCAAAAATACATGACCTAAATTCTTAAAGCTCTTTGTGTTGTTTTGGGGCAAGTTATGCTCGGAGACTGGGACTGTCTTTGCCAATATTTTATTGAACACGGTTCACTGCAGGAATTATAATAATTTCACAAGCCAATACCATACAGGATAATGTCCCTTAATGAGCCAATAAAGAAATAACACAGTCCGAACCAATGACAGATTAATTACACCATTGTTGCAGGCAAAGGGAGATGAAAGGAAGAATGTCCATATTTCGTTGAGGTGTACCTTTGTACCAGTTGGTTCTCCGGAGAGACGGCTTAACCAACCCAGAGCTGAGGTCCAGCTGCCATTACAAAAACTAAAGTCCCGAAGCTGCTAGGGAACCAGGTTGCCCGTGTTGTGGGCAAGAGGCCACTGCTCAGTGTTCACCACTGCAGAGCAAATATTCACCTTGCCCAGGCAGGAGCTAATGTCCCTAGGTCTTCAGCAAGCTATTTATAGCAGCAAAACATCACCTTGCCCAGATCAAACACTCTGGGATAGCCCTCACAAACTCTGGGTATTTACAGCTTATCAGCAGCCCCAGATGTTGATGACTATGTCCTGACACATCAATTTCACTTTTATATCCAAACAATTTCACTTATAAAAACAATTTCATTCTTAGATCAAAACAACTTCACTCAAAAACAATTTCCTCCTTGTCAGGAACAAGTGGATTTGAGGTCATCAAACCACTACTCGGCATTCTTGATTGGCTTTCCAATCGTTCTTAGAAAATAATGCAAATGATTCACCTAGAACCCAGACCTCTAGCTGCACCTCATTCCCCTCTGTCCTGTGGCTTGACTTCAGTTTCACTGACCTCAGTGTCTCTCAGACAGGACAAGTCTGTTCCTGCCATAGGCATCTGCCTTAGCAGATCCTCTGTCTGGGACCCCATCTCTAAACCTCAAGGGCCTGGCCCTTCTTTGTCACTCTGGTTCAGTTTAAGTCAACTCCTTAAGGAGGTCTTCACTGACCATCCACTCCTATGGGACCCCTGTCCCTAGACCATCCTGGTCTTCTGTGTGTGTGTATTTTTTATTGACCATCTTTTAAATTATAGTTAATTTACAATGTTGTGTTAGTTTCAGGTGTACAGCAAAGTGATTCCATTATAGTATATATATATATATGTGTGTGTGTGTGTGTGTATGTGTACACATATATTCTTTTTCAGATTCTTTTCTATTATAAGTTATTATAAGATCTTGAATATAGTTCCCTATGCTATACAGTAGCTCCCTGTTGTTTATCTATTTTATATATAGTAGTGTGTACCTTTTAATCCCAAACTCCTAATTTATCCCTCCCCCACCTTTCCCCTTTGGTAAGTTTGTTTTCTATGTCTGTGAGATATTTCTGTTTTGTAAATAAGTTCATTTGTATTGCTTTTTAGATTCCACATGTAAGTGATATCATATATTTGTCTTTTTCTGTCTGACTTACTTCACTTATTTTGATAATCTCTAGGTCCAACCATGTTGCTGCAAATGACATTATTTCATTCCTTTTTATGGCTGAGTAATAGTCCATATATATGTATACATAATCATATCTTCTTTGTATATACAGACCATCTGTTCTAATGCCTGCAAAACACCTTGTGCTACCTGACATTTTCATACTCACTTATTTGGTTGTCCAAAGACTTCCTCTACCAGAGTTATTTAAGTTAGTAAAATAAGTTTATAAATCATTTTAACACTAAACATCATTACTTGGTTTGGGGGTGGTGTGAAATCATTTCATTTTGATGACAGCTGACAGCTCCCATTAACAGCAGTTCTCATTGGTAGCTTTTGAACAATTTTACAAATAAAATATCAATAAAAGCTAACAAATATTTCAAAATCTACTGTCCGTGGGGAGGGGGAGTATAATATGCTGTCCTTAGCCATGAAAAGTTTGAGAACAACTGAACTGAAATATTTCTAGCACTGTTTTTAGAAACTGATTCAAAAGAAACTGACAACGGCCAGCTTTTCATGTGAATGAATTAACTGGTTAGAAAGCGATGTGTGTTATCCATGATTTAAACCTGCTCATAAGTGAGAAGAGTGAAACAGGAGCTGTGTTGAAGAGGGAGTACTCATGATGACATTTATATGATTTTTATTTTTGTTCAAGAAGTGAATATCAGAACCAGCCTATTGGCCATCAATGTATGAATGGATAAAGAATATGTGGTACATATATACAATGGAATATTACTCAGCCATAAAAAAGAATGAAATAATGCCATTTGCAGCAACATGGATCGACCTAGAGATTGTCATACTGAGTGGAGTAAGTCAGACAGAGAAAGACAAATATATGATATCACTTACATGTGGAATCTAAAAAAATGGTACAAATGAACTTATTTACAAAACAGAAGTAGACCCACACATGTAGAAAACAAATTTATGGTTGCCAAGGGGGAAAGGTTGGGGGAGGAATAAATTGGGAGATTGGGATTGACATATACACACTACTATATATAAAATAGATAATTAATTAGTACCTACTGTATAGCACAGGGAGCTCTACTCAATACTCTGTAATGGCTTATATAGGAATGGAATCTAAAAAAGAGGGGATATATGTACACGAATAACTGATTCACTTTGCTGTACACCTGAAATTAACACAACATTGTAAATCAGCTATACTCCAATAAAGACTAATTTTTTTTTAAATGTACATATTTATCATACACAAGTCAAAGGCTCAGCATGAAAAAAAACATTGCCTGCCACCTCATTCCCTTCTACCACCCGCAATTCCTGCTTTCCTACAGGTGACAAATTTCAACTAGCTCAGCCTTTTATTTTGATCTTTACCTTATATTTTTAAATAACTTGCTTATAATTCTATTTCTTGATTTCTGAATTTTATTTTTTAATAGATCTTTATTGGAGTATAATTGCTTCACAATGCTGTGTTAGTTTCTGTTGTACAACAAAGTGAATCAGCCATATGCATACATATATCCCCATATCCCCTCCCTCGGGAGCCTCCCTCCCACCCTCCCTATCCCTCCCCTCTGGGTCATCACAAAGCACTGAGCTGATCTCCCTGTGCTATGCAGCTGCTTTCCACTAGCTATCTATTTTACATTTGGTAGTGTGTATATATGTCGATGCTACATACCTATTGGCTTCTTGTGGAAATGAGGTTTGACCTTATGTAGGTTCCCCACTCACACATACACACCCACCGTCAATTTCTTCCATTTCCTGGTTAATTAGGTCATCATTCTGAGTTACATTAGTATTCACTTTTCACCTTATGATGAGTATATAAATATTATTCCTGAGCTGAGCCATGTAGTTTAATGCAATTATTTGTTTTTCTTGTCCATCTTTTTCCCTTCACTCAATAATAATTCAGTCCATACTTTGCTCATCTTTCCTAGAATCATACATCTCCCCTCTACAAGCTCAAACCATCAGGGATTTTGGGTGTTTCATTCTCTTGAAGAAAGCCCACTAGAGCCGTCTGTTCTGCTCAAATCTGGACCACTTGCTCTCTAGGCCACTTGCACAGCCATTGTCCTGGAATCTCCCTTCATCGTGTATCCTGTGGTTTCCCTTACATATTCTGTTCCCATGTTAGAGTCTTTATCTCCCGTATACCAAGGCATCACATCTCTCAATTCTGTTAGATCTCTCAGAGACTCTCTGAGATAAGGTATACAGTAGGTAACTTTTTGAAGCTTCCACGTGTGACAAGGTCTCTCCTCCTCCCTATTTGCTGACTGGTAGTTTGAGTGGATATAGAATCCTAGGTTGGAATTTTCCTTCAGACTGTGGAAGCATCACTTAACTATGCCCTCCTGGCAGTACTGCAGTCAGAAGTCATCTGCATTCTGATACATAACCCCTTATCGCATGTGATTTGTTTTCTTTCTCTCCCTCTGGGAAGCACTTATAAGTTTCTCCTTTTCTCTGGGTCTAAAACCTCATGCATCTTACTTAGCTCAGACCTTTCTCCATCCAGGGTCCTTGGCAGCTGTTGGGCTCCTTTACTTTCAAAACTAATATCCTTCCATTCTGGAACATTTTTTTAAATTAATTTTTATTGGAGTATAGCTGCTTTACAATGTTGTGTTAGTTTCTGCTGTACAGTAATTGAATCAGTTATACATATACATATATCCCCTCTCTTTTGGATTTCCTTCCCATTTAGGTCACCACAGAGCATTGAGTAGAGTTCCCTGCGCTATACAGTAGGTTCTCATTAGTTATCTATTTTACACATAGCAGTGTATATGTGTCAATCCCAATCTCCCAATTCCTCCCACTTCCCCTTCTCCTCTTGGTATCCATAAGTTTGTTCTCTATGTCTCTGTTTCTGCTTTGCAAATAAGTTCATCTGTACCATTTTTCTAGATTCCACATATAAGTGATATTATATATTTGTTTTTCTCTTTCTGACTTACTTCACTCTGTGTGACAGTCTCTAGGTCTATCCACGTCTCTGCAAGTGGCACTATTTCATTCCTTTTTAGGGCTGAGTAATACTCCACTGTATATATGGAACATTTTAAAATCATTTCTTGGATAATTTCCTCCCTTCCATGTTCTCTGGTCTGCCTCCCTAGAACTTTTTTGTTCATTTTGTACTACTTAGAATGTTCCTCTAACTTTCTTAACCCTTTTCTCCTATTTTTCATTCCTTTGCCTTTCTGTACTAATTCTTGGAATATTGCTTCAACTGTATTTTCCTATCCTTTTACTGAATTTTCATTTCAGCTGTCATAACTTTTAACTTCCAAGAGCTCTTTGTTATCCGAATGTAACTTTTTTTCTTGTTTTTGTTTCACATATGAAATGTTTTCTCCTATCTCCCTTAAACATTAATGTGAGGGTTTTGTTTGTGTGTTGTTGAGATTTTCTTCTCCCTGCAGTGACAATATTTCTTTCAAGCTCCTTTTTTTCCCATGTTTTCTTTTTCCTAAATTTGGAAAGACTGGGAAGCTCAGTTATATACCCAGGACGTGCAACAGCCAGGATTTGCAACCAGACTGTGTGATTTCAAAGCTGGCACCTCTCCTATGTACCCTATTATACATAATCATTGAAAACTCAATACAAAAATGTATTAACTAATCAAAATGGAATCAAAATTTAATAACTAATTAAAATTGCATCTGTGAATGAAATACATTGCCATCTTTTAGAGATTACCAAGCTTAAATTTATAAATTAAAAGTTTAAGTCTATAAATTAAAAGCATATAGGAAAGTTCACATTGTTACAGGTAGAAATTATATTAATATAATATTTGCCTTTAACTACTATGTGTAGGGGACTGTGCTAAACACTCAGCAACATTATCTTCTTTAATCATAAAAACAGCAGTGTTCTTAAATCAGAGGAATAAGAACTTAGAAAAGTTAAATAAATTGACCACAGATACACATTTGTGAAAATCAGGCTTGGAAACAAGGTCTATCACACTCCTCATTCCCCACCATTGTACACATTACCTCCCCAAAGAGTCCAGGTTGGTTGACCAAAGGCCAGGGACTCTATACTTCATCATTAATTTACCGTGACCATTCACACTTCATGGAATCTGACACCACATAGCCTCTCTCCTCTGTACAAGTAGAAAGTTGGGAAGGTGGTCTCAGCCAGGTTCACCAAGGAGCAGACCCACACATCTGGAACCACAGCCAACTTTGGTCCTCACACATCATCAACCTGTCCTGTAAACAAACAAATGACTTCAAATTGCAAGGCAAAGAAATTCTAGAATCAAACTCAACAGGGGTCTCAATTTGACCTAACATCCTTAGACACCCTATTAAATGAAATTGGAGGTTGCCTTGGAGGCCGCAGAAAGCAGGATCTGGGATCTACAACGGGGCCTAAACTGACCCAAAGTTGGTTAGAAATAATGCATTAGTGAAAGATCTTTTTTTGTATTTATAAGAGAATCTTAAAAGAGCAAGAGAATAATGTTTGACAAAGAGAAGGTTTTCTAAAGGTTTTTGGCTTATTTATTTAGGAAAGGCCAAAAACATTTTTTTTTTTCTTTTTTTGTGTTATGCGGGCCTCTCACTGTTGTGGCCTCTCCCGTTGCGGAGCACAGGCTCCGGACGCGCAGGCTCAGCGGCCATGGCTCACAAGCCCAGCCTCTCTGCGACATGTGGGATCCTCCCGGACTGGGGCACGAACCCGTGTCCCCTGCATCAGCAGGCGGACTCTCAACCACTGCGCCACCAGGGAAGCCCCAAAAACATTTTAAAGACTTCCTCACTATATGAAGATAATATGTGAAAAATGAACATCATAAGAAGTTTTCCAAAAACAAATACACAGTTTTGTTTTTGGTACGGAGGTAATGAGAAATAAATATTGTAGGCATGGAAGATGTCAAAGTATTATAGAGGTACCAGAATATAATGAGAAAAGTGTCTGGAATACCAGGACAATGAGATGAATGACTGGCATTTGAAAAGTTTCATTGTTTTGAAAAATAAATCCTGACTTGCAAGAAGATGGGGTGTGAGTGGAGGCACACTTGTTCCCATGCCCTTGCTCTTATATCCATAAGATCATTGTTAAAAACACTTCAAAACAGTCCGTGTGAGCAAAAGGCTTAAACACCTTCTAGATTCCAGTATGAATCTCTACCATCCCCAATACTTCTGGAAAAAGATAAAGAGACAGTACTAACAGCCACCCTGAAATTCAGACCCCGACAGAAAAAGACCTCCTTCCAGAAGGCAGGTTGCTGCCACAGGCCTAGAAATTGGCCTCATAGGTTGTCTAAACCATGCTGCAGGGCTCTCTCTTGCTTCCATGGGAACATGGGCGCAAGGTCTGTGAGGAAGCAACTGGATTAATACACGGTTTGAGCACGGAATCATGCTGCAGTCACGGGTGCGAGGGGATCTCAAGAGAGTTACTGTCAAGTTCATATGAGATAAAAATAGATCTGCAAGCAAGTGGAATACCTGAGCACAGGCTCAAGGAACATAAATGGAGATTACAAAAGTAGGGTTGACTCAGGCTACCATGTTACCAAACTCCAAATCCAGCCTTCTTCCACCTGCCTTAATAGCATCTCTTGACCAAGGTAGGACCAGAAGCCCAGTTACATTCCTGTTTGGACCCATATTACATGGGGCCAGCGTAGTCAAATGACACAGTCTCCCCGGACAGGAGTAAGCACCACCGTCTGTCCAGTGGGAGGTTTATTACAGTTTAAGTAGACTTCTAACCGTGACATTTAGCCACCAAACCTGCTCCCGTGGTGAGGATTGTGGATGACAGAGCTCAGAATGCCACTTCTAATGACCTCAATTTTGTTATGCTACAAGCAACCCACCAGATCTTCTCAGAACTGACTGGGTTTGGGGGGGAAAGGCGCAATTCTATGACTCTCCTTTCTTGTAACTTAATAGCACCATGACTGTGATAAGCATTTCATTGGAAGATGTAGGACTACCAAAGTTTAACTTCACTAATGTCTCCTTTGCTTAAAGATAAAAATCCCAGTTTTCCCTTGAGTTCAAAGGACTGAGAAAGTAAGTTTCCTAAATACTCCATTGAAAAAACTGTGTGCTTAGAAGGCACTGAGAGGGACATCCCTGGCAGTCCATTGGTTGAGACTCCGGGCTTCCACTGCAGGGGGCATGGGTTCCATCCCTGGTCAGGGAACTAAGATTCTGCACGCGGTACAGCACAGCCAAAAAATAAAATAAAATAAGATAAAACAGCAGAAGGCACTGCGCCTCAGACTTAGTGGTTATAAGAGCAGATATTAAATGCAGAATCTCAGGCTTTGTCTCCAGAGATTCTGGTTCGGTAGATCTGGGGTGAGACGTCATTGTTTAATAATTTCCCTAGGTGCTCCTGATACAGATGATTCAAGACCCCTGCGTGAGAAACCCTGCAGACTAATGGAAAAACAGCTGTGCCCTGGACACATTAAAACCTAACAATTAGACTGTAATGTGCCTGTATGTGGTCCTTCCACGATCACTGAGAAATTCACAAAGCAGCTACATGGAACGTGTTATATACTCTGTTCCAGGAAGATATGAATCATCCCTTTTCTTTTTGCACTACAGAGAAGTATCTCCTCAACATGTACTAGGATCTCTTTTCTGAAAATAAAATTGGTGGCTTTTATTTAATAGTCACACTATATCATGATTACATAAGTCATGAAAATGACCTGAGAGCTTTAGGAAGCATGATGATAAAAAAGTAAATTATATCCATTTGATGTTTTCAGCGTTTTCTATGTTCTATTTCCCATCCTATCTTGGAGTTGAACTTGGTAGCTAGGTCTCTGAACTTCAAAGGAAATCCCAGTTAGAGGCTGGACCCTTCAGTGTCATCACTAATGGCTACTGTTATCATTGCTGATGTGAACCTATGAACTACTAAACCAGGCGTGACTTAATTCGCATTAATCAAGATGTCAGATAGAGGCACTTACCCTATCTTCCAGTTGACTTATAGGTCTCCTATTTTCTTCCCTTATAAAAGGTGCCATCATATCAGTTGAGAATTGAACTGTGGCTTAAAGTCAAGTGGTTAAATCAATTAAAGCTATCCTTAGATGTTTAAGAACACAATGCTCAACTTATCACCTAGAAACTAGTAGATCAGAGGAGAAAAGCTAACACTGCCAGAGGAATCCGTGAGGGACTGTGTTTAAGACAAACAGAAGAGGGCAGGAAAGAGGGTGAAAGGTGTGGAGAAGTAATAGAAAGTAAAAGAACAGAAGAAAGCGAGAGCTAGTTTAGTGACTCGGGAAGACACAGTTCCTGATAGTAGCTGTTCAACGTATCTTGTGGGATTTAAAAATCCATGGAATTTCTTAAGCCTATGACCAAGTCGCTTATGTTCTGTACGGCCGCATTTCCACCCTATGTGAGATACTGAAGATATTGCACAAGAGTTATGATCGCAATAACCTGGAGTATATTTCATACCCCCACACTCGCAGATGCAACCAAGAAAACAGGTGCTTGACTCTTTCAATAGAATTTTTACAAGGAGGCAAACTGAAAGGGGACCTGATGGTAGACCTATAGAAATTATATTACTCTCCCCAAAAGAAATTTAACTTTTGTTACTTTCTATTTCCTTTATTCTACCTTTGCTTCCAATGAATCTAACATATTTATAATCAGTAGAAGCTGTATTTCTCACATTTCTCACCTCATAAGATGGGATGATGGGACAGAAAGCACGAAAGTGGCACTGAACAACAGTAACTTTTTGATGGAGCAAAAAAATTTGATTGTCTTATTTCTGAAAACACTTTTAAATACAGATGGAGTGAAAGCCAATTTACCATGAATCCAAAAGCTTAAGTTTCAGGGTCCCTCACTTGCCATCTTAGAGAGTAATGAAAATGGTAGCGTGAAGTTTATCAAAGAACTTCGGAGCATCTCTATACTTTAATTTTACAATAATGATAATGATTCAAATAATAAATAAATAACAATGATCGAGGGATTACTACGTGTCAAGCACTCAGCTAACTACTTCATGTGCATGATCTAATCGAATCTAATCAAAGAAAATCACCCTGGAACATAAGAAGACAAATGCCACGACATTGTCAAAGATGAGCTGTGTCTTGGTTCTCCGTCTATCACAGATGTCAATCAATCAATTCGTAGATCACAAGCAGCTTGAAGGCCGTATGGTGTCTTATGCATCTTTGTCATTTTCATAGTACCTAGAAATATTAAGCTGTTGGTCAACTAAATGATTGAATTATTTTATGTAATTTTGCTGTCTACCCGCTGACAATACTGGTGGCTTGGAATACAAAGGATTAAAAAAGATTCCTTAAATTTCAACGTGTGTGTGTGTGTATGTGTTTGCAAAAAGGGTAATTTAACAACTGGAAAAAAATAGCTGTAGGCAAGTAAAAAGCAAACCAAAAACATCTCATCTTAATCTTATATGCAGGACATTTTGGCTAAAAGAAAAAAGGAGACTGAAGTCAATTATAATCTTTACCCCCAGAAAAGGGCATGGCCATGTTTTTTTTAACCAGGCCTCTGCTATGGCATGGGGTAGGCGGGACCAAGTCACTCTCATCCATTGTTGAGATGGTTCTGGACTTTGTGGTAGCCTTAGGTCCAGTTTACCACTGGTTTCGTCTGTTCCGCAGGACCTGGTGTGAGCACCAGGGAGACACTGAGACCTCCCTCTGCTTTATGGCTCATTCCTCAGCTTTCCAAACTGTGTGACATTCATCTCCACCTGGCTGCCTTGTGCCAGCCTTCAGTGGGCTGCTGCTATGGACTCGAGAAAGCCTGGTGTACCAGACAGGACAGTGTGGGACACCATTTCAGCCCCGGGCCCTGTCCGAATCTTTGGCACTCAGCAAAAGCAGTGGGTGGGGGTGGGGG
>NW_020173697.1:745970-782391 GCF_003031525.2 Neophocaena asiaeorientalis asiaeorientalis
AAAAGCGGGGGGTGGGGGTGGGGGGGTGGACTCACTTTGTGACAAGGCTCTCTGGAGTTCTAATCCATTGCACCAGCCCACAAGCGGCTATTAAAAGTCCATTCAACGTTGGACTCATTTCTACTTACCCCAGTCAATGGTGTATCTGCTTCTGAAAATAACCACGGGTCTCTTCTCTCTTAGGAAGGGTTTGTGACTCTCTAGAATTTACTTTACTTCAGCTTCTCTGCATCCTCAGCTCTCTGGTGAGTTTTGGAAAATAGATAAGCAAGGATTTTATAGCTTATCTGGATTGTTCTTATTGTTGGTCAATGAATATTTATTAAGAGACTAGAATATGACTTCTACTGACTTCTCCAGACTTCCCTTTCACTATTCTAGTGCACTAGAATGCATTTGTTTTTGTTACTCTGGTTGACTCTTCTGTCTTGAAATATGCCACATCCACCCCATGGAGATGGTGCCATTCCCCCACCATTAGTCTTACTCAAATCTCACCTGCCCAGTGAGGCATTTGGAAAACCTCTGCTGCCCATGGGCACTTACCCCACTCTCATAGCGTTAAGCACTGGCGCCATGCACCAGGAGAACACTGCTATGACAACGCTGCCTCGCAGTAAAAAAAAGTATATACATCTCTCGTTTCCAACAAGAGGTAAGCCCTCTGAAGTCAAAGGCAATGTTATCTTCCTCACAGCATCTAGCAAAATGGCTTGAACAGAGTAGGGCTGATGGAGTCCTCAGAGAATCAAAGGACTCCAACGTTCGCGCCAACAAACCAAACCCTAGGCTCCCAATTCTTGGGCTTGTTTATGTCTTGGAAGGTGACCAGTCGTTTTCCCTGTGAATCAGGGTTTCTACCACGACTGATCTTAGGGGAGCATAGCAGAGCGATGGTGTTCAGCAAGTCGGAACTGCCCTGTCGCTGGTGTATGGCCTCAGCGCTCACAGAGCTTCTCTGGGCTTGGTGACTGCAGTCCAGCTGAATGCGTCTTCATAGCGTGTATATCAGTGTGTACAGCAGAATAACCCAGGAAAATTCCCAGTGAATTTCTAAGGAACACATTTACAGCTCTTGTAGCTGTACAGTTATAATGTACTGAAAACATTGACCTCGTATCAGGTAGAATACTGACTACAGGAATAAACTAATGCCTCATTTCTCTTAGAAATAATTTTTTATCGAAGTATAGTTGATTTACAACGTTGTGTTAGTTTCAGGTAAAACTTGAAGGGCACAGAGATAGACCTCCTAAAAATCAAGATAAATAAAGCAGATGAATGCATTAAAAACATCATATAGCTATCACCTTCAGAGGAAAAACGGGAGGAGAAACAGAAGGTATGATCTTTCATACATCCTTAGGAAAAGATTCAAAACGTGTGTCACAAAATCATACAATCTATTAAAAATCAATTTTAAAATGTACAGTTAATACTTGAGGCTCAGACTTATGAAAGGGCTGGGAAAGCAAGCAGCTTTCATTATTTCCAAAAGCCTCTCTATGCCTTAGGATTAAAGAAATTAACTCTAATTTATTTAGGTTCCCCTACAGACAAATGGTAGATCATCCTCTATGGGATACTCAGTTTTCTAAACATACACTTCATAGTGGGAACTTGTACAGTGTCCCTAATAGATTTGTACCATTTTTCTCCTAAAAGAATTTTAGGCATGTTAAAGAATTCTTGCTATTTCACCAAAAAAGCCAGCCACATGGTCGTTAAAATTTTCTGTGGCATTTAAACTTAATGTGACTAAGACGTGGTTATAAAATAAAATAACACTCCATATTGGGAAACCTTTTAAAAAGCTGAATGAACCTTTTTATTCTACATACATCAGACTCTTAATGGCTTTTCAACAGTTTGGACCATTTTGTGCAATTGCCACAGCTGCTTCACATTAGCGGAGAGGTTTTGTTATAGAGGCTTCGAGTACCAGCTGCGAAGTCAAACTCCATAGCCCCAAAGTCAATTTTGTTATTTATTCCTTCTGGGTCTCATGGTTTGTTTTGTTTTCTACTTAATGAAGACTTTCCAGGAATTTTCCTAAAGTAAAAACAAAAAGAAATCGATATTATGTGCTCCCCGATGAAAACACCCAAACAATTCAAGTCAATTATTTATTGAGTGTCTAATCATACCTGGCAAGAGGCCTATTAAAATATCAAAATATATCCTCAGAACTTCTGAAATCTCTGCTTTGTCATTTCCCTGAAATTGTAGAAACAAGAAAAGTATCCCAGCTTCATTACGTTGTTTTGTAAAAGAGAACAATTCATATTGAATATAGCCTTTCTTTCCGATTTTAACCTCAGAATTTAAAAAAAGATACTTTAACAAAACTAGTTTTATTACTTGGTACTCAGAATATGGCTTTGAAGTGGGTACATCATAACTGTGAGTCTGATCACTTAACAAGTAGGAAACGCGAGGAAGCCATTGCTGCATTTCTCTGTAGACCGCGTAGCATTTACATTTGAAGCCAAGGAAAACCTTTACAGTGGCTTAATGCAGGCTTAATAAGACCCACAAGCCTTTGTTTCCACTGACCCTACCTTATGCAGAAAAGCTCCCCACTTTTAGCCTAGATGACTTTGATTTGAATTAAAATTATTTCATTCTTCTGAAAAAAATGATAAATATTCCTTAGTAACGTTACTAAATCCTGATGGAGATCTGTCCTTAAATAATTAAATAAAATCGTGGCTTTTAAATGTTCTTAAAATAAAAGTCTGTTAATTCCAAACTTAATTTATCCCTCCCCCAACACCCCAGCACCCCACTTTCCCCTTTGGTAAAGTTTGTGTTCTATGTCTGTGAGTCTATTTGTAAATAAATTCATTTGTACCATTTTTTAGATTCCACAAAGAAGTGATTAAAGAAAAAAGAAGTGAGGGCTTCCCTGGGGGCGCAGTGGTTGAGAGTCCGCCTGCCGATGCAGGGGACACGGGTTCGTGCCCCAGTCCGGGAAGATCCCACATGCCGCGGAGCGGCTGGGCCCGTGAACCATGGCCGCTGAGCCTGCGCGTCCGGAGCCTGTGCTCCACAACGGGAGAAGTCCCAACAGTGAGAGGCCCGCGTACTGCAAAAATTAATTAATTAATTAAATGAAAAAAAAGAAGTGATTGCATATGATATTTGTCTTTGTCTGGCCTAATTCACTTGCATGATAATTGGGATTAAGAGATACATATTACTATATATAAAATAGATAAAAAACAAGGACCTACTGTATAGCACAGGGAACTATATTCAGTATTTTGTAATAATCTATAATGGAAAAGAATATATATATGCATAACTGAATCACTTTGCTGTACACCTGAATCTAACACAACACTGTAAATCAACTATACTTAAAAAAAAATTTTTTTAAAGCCTGAATAATTCCTGAGGAAGGTAGAAATTTGTTAAAATCCACATGCCTTCAGCTTGAGAGCAGTGTGGGAAATGGCAAACCGGCAATTGCACAGTATCTGAAATAGACTCCTTTAGTTTTTTTCCTGAAGAATTTAGCTCCATGGCCTACATTGATAACATTACCTAAATTTAACGACCTATGTCTTTTTAACTTTGTATTTTCATTCTTAAAAAAAGACACAGGCCAGAATATTTTCATAATTGGAAAAGGGCCTACTATTTGAGATTACATATTTCACACATGGATCTCAAAGACTTTGTTTAGTGTTAAGTGATTTTTCTGATGGCCAGTGGAAAAAGAAACTATAGCTGGCAACCAAGATGTCTGTGTCAATTTGATACCTGTTTTATGTGTAGGAAAATAATTATGTTCCTATCCATAAACAAAATTAAGTTAAAAAATAATGTGTGTTTGGGACAATCTAAATTTATAAATTAGATCTTGTATATGGCCAGCTTATCAACAATTATAGAATGCAGTCATGGGGGACAGCTGGGGTGGGGAAGAAAGAGAGAAGGAAGGGAGTGAAGGAGGAAGTAAGAGAGAGAGAGAAAAGGAAATCGATTCTCAAATGCTCATTTTACAGGTTACATGTGCACATTGCCTCAAAAAGGCAAGGAAGCTTTAGTTCTCTGTATTCTTATAGGATTACTTAAAATTCCACATATTTGACTATTTTTTTATTATATATATATATTTTAACATCTTTATTGGAGTATAATAGGCTATAATGACATCATTATATACATACACACACACAAATTCAGCATCCTTTTCCCCTAAAATTTATACATGTGGGCAAAGAAAAGATCTATATAAAATCCAAAATTCCTCAAAGTGAAACTTGAAAAGATTTTCATTTTGGATGTCTGCTATTTTAAACCATAATACTACAATCCTATTCAGAAAAGAAGTCCAATAAGTAAATTTGAAGTTTGGTTCTTCAATGTTATAAGTTTTAGTGGTCTGAAGTCTTATTAATTAAAGGCTTGGCTGGCAAATATATTTTACTACTAGAAACTCCAAAATTTGACACATTTAAGCAAAAAGTATGAATCAAATTAGCATTCTCTGTCGGCATATGTAACATCGTAGTATGCTTTCATTTTTGTAAGCAGAATAATTATGTTTGCTGTCTACTGTGAAAATAAAGGAAACCTCATTTAAAATGGAATCCCTAGAGGGGTGGGATAGGGAGGGTGGGAGGGAGGGAGACGCAAGAGGGAAGAGCTACTGGAACATATGTATATGTATAACTGATTTACTTTGTTATAAAGCAGAAATTAACACACCATTGTAAAGCAATTATACTCCACTAAAGATGTTAAAAAAATAAAATAATAAAATAAAATTATGATAAAAAAATAAAATAAAATGGAATCCCTGAAGGGGGCGCTCTCACGCACTTCCATTCAGGCCCCAGCAGAAGGAAGAATTTCTCCTTGCCTGGCCACAGTCAACTCAGTGAGAAGCCATCACCACCCCGGACTCAGAACCCCCAAACTTCCACTTTTCTCTACAAGAAAACACCTCACCTCCTTTGTTCTTCGGACTTGCCTATGCGTCATCGTAGTTTGTCACGAATTGCGATTCTCTGATATTCCTAATTAAGCTCATTTTGCTGGTGTAATAACGGCTCTTTTATTTTCAAGGTCAACACTACAAATACATTATCATACAATACCATTTCTAGGCTCTTATACTTTTAAAAAATTACCAATATTTAATAGAAAGCTTACAGGTTTAGGCACTAGTACTAAAATTATCCTTATACAAAACATGGGTATGTAATATTTTAAGCCAAGCCAAAAAATTTTTTAAATAGAAAGAAAAAAGAACTCTTCTCTGTAATCATGGCTATTGAGAATATGAGGTATTTTGGCATATTTAAATCAAAATAAACCAATATTAATAGTCTCTGTTGAATCACTGAGAAACTGAAGCAGTTAATTTAAAAGAACACTTAATGATAATTAAAATCTAATCAATCATCGAAATTTTGTCTTTATAAACAATTACGGACTGTTTTAACCTTACACAGATTCCATATATTTATACTGATTGGCAAGGCTATTGCTCTTTTAATGAATGTAGTATTTAATAAGTAGTTTTTGTGATAAGCAGAAACAGTTTGTACTTTCTAGATGTTCCTAAATATGCAGAGACCAACACATTTCATTATTTATGACATTATTTTTTGTACTGATATCAATACTTGTAACTTTTTTTAATATTGTTATATGAATGTAATATTTAATAAGTAGTTTTTGTGATAAGCAGAAAGTTTGTACTTTCTAGATGTTCCTAAATATGCAGAGACCAATACATTTCATTATTTATGACATTATTTTTTGTACTGATATCAATACTTGTAACTTTTTTTAATATTGTTTTATCAAAGTATAGTTGACAACCAGTATTATATTGGTTTCAGGTATACAACATAGTAATTCAACATTTATATATATTACAAATTGATCACCGTGATGTCTACTAACCATCCATCACTATACAAAAATATTGCTGTATTATTGACTATATTCTCTATGCCGTACATTAGATTATTTATTTTATACCTGGAAGTTTGTATCTCTTAATGCCCTTCACCTATTTCCCCCAACCTCCCACCTCCTTACCTTCTGGCAACCTCCAGTTTGTTCTCTGTATCTATGAGTCTCTTTCTGTTTTCTTTTATTGGCTTACTTTGTTTTTTAGATTCCACATATAAGTGAAATCATATGGTGTTTGTCTTTGTCTGAGTTATGTCACTTAGCATGATATCTTCTAGGTCCATCCATGTTGCCATAAATAGCAAGATTTCATTCTTTTACATAGGGGTGCATATGTATCTCCTTCACCATTTTATGTATTTTAGTGTTTTTGTTTTCTTTGGATAAACACCCAGAAATGTAATTGCTGGATTGTATGGTAGTTCTATTTTTAATTTTTTGAGGAAAACCCATACTGTTTTCCATAGAGGCTGCACCAATTTACATGCCCGACAGCAGTTCAAGAGGGTTCCCTTTTCTCCACATCCTCACCAATACTTGTTTTTTGTTCTTTTTGATAATAGCCACTCTGACAGGTGTGAGGTGATATCTCATTGTGGTTTTAATTTACACTTCCCTGATCTTTAACCATGTTGAGATCTTTTCATGTGTTTGTTGGCCATGTGTATGTCTTCTTAGGAAAAAGTGGCCTCTCCCGTTGCGGAGCACAGGCTCCGGATGCGCAGGCTCAGCGGCCATGGCTCACGGGCCCAGCCGCTCCGCGGCATGTGGGATCTTCCCAGACCAGGGCACGAACCCGTGTCCCCTGCATCGGCAGGCACACTGTCAACCACTGTGTCACCAGGGAAGCCCTCTGTGATCATTTTTTAAATCAGATTGTTTGGTTTTTGCTTTCGTGTTGCATGAGTTCTTTATATGTTTTGCCTAAGAACCCCTTATTGGCAATATCATTTACAAATATCTTCTACCACTCAGTAGGTTGCCTTTTTGTTTCATTGATGGTTTCCTTTGCTGTGCAAAAGCATTTTAATTTGATGTAGTCTTAATTGTCTGTTTTTGCCCTTACCTGCAGAGACAGATCCAAAAAGATACTACTAAGACCAAGGTCAGAGAGCAAACTGCTTGTGTTTTCTTCTAGGAGTTTTATGGTTTCAGGTCTTACATTTAAGTCTTTAATCCATGTTAAGTTTATTTTTGTATATGGTATAGGAAAGGAGTCTAGTTTCATTCTTTTGCAGGTAGCTGTCCAGTTTTCCCATCACCGTTTATGTAGACTGTCTTTTCCCCACTGTATATTCTTGGATCTATCGTAGTAAATTGAGTATGTAAGCATAGGTTTATTAATGGACTCTCTATTATGTTATATTGATCTATGTGTCTGTTTTTGTACTAAAACCATAAAACTTTGATTATTATAGCTTTGTAGTATAGTTTGAACACAGAGAGCATAATAACTCCAGGTTTGTTCTTCTTTAAAATTGCTTTGGCTATTGGGTGTATTTTGTGGTTCCACACAAATTTTAAAATTATTTGTCCAGTTCTGTGAAAAACACCATTGGTATTTTGATAGAGATTGCATTTAATCTGTAGACTGCTTTGAGTAGTATGGGCATTTTAATAATATTAAATCTTCCAATCCTTGGGCATGGTATATCTTTCCATTTATTTGTGTTGTCTTCAATTTTTTTATTAATGTCTTATAGTTTTCAGAGTACAGGTCTTTCACTTCACTGGTTAAATTTATTCCTAGGTATTTCATTCTTTTTGATGTAATAGTAAATAGGATTTTTAAAAATTTCTCTTTCCAATAGTTTGTTGTTAGTGTAAAGAAACATAACAAATTTCTTTATTTTGGTTTTGTATCCTGAAACTTTACTGAATTAATTTATTAGTTTTAATAGTTTTTTGATGGAGTATTTAGGGTTTTTAATATATAGTGTCATGTCACCTGCAAATAGTGACAGTTTTACTTTCTTATCCTATTTGTATGCCTGCTATATTTTTTCTTGTCTGACTCTGTGGCTAGAAGTTCCAATACTATGTTAAATAAAAGGGCAAGAGTGGGCACCCTTGTCTTATTCTTGATTTAGAGGAAAAGCTTTCAGCTTTTCACATTGAGTATTATGTAACCTGTGGCTATGTTTATTGTCCTAGAAGTCTATGATTCTTATTGTGTAACTCAATAACTTGAATTCTAAGCAAAATAAGAAGTCCTATGAGCTGATGTAAATAAGGTATCTGGAAGACTTTACCTGAACCCTCCTACTTTACGCACTAAATATTTTGGGGGCATGATGCAATTAAGTTTAAATATATATATACATATATGTGATATATATATAATTGGTCTGCTCCAGTGAGAGTGTTTGGGTTGGATGTTTTACTCTGGGGTTTTTACTTGTTCATTATGTTCAACTTTTGTGAGTAATGACGTTTATTGTATAAATGTAAAATTATGCACTTTGAGCTTTTAAGTTTGATGCTAAACGGGAAGAAAGCTGGAATTTGCGTTAGTCTATAGATGCTGGTTTTATTTTTATCATTGTCCATCTGACATAATAAAATATTAATAGACCTAGAGGATGAGCACCCTGAGTAGTTTAAAATTTTTAGAGGAAGAGTTCAAGGACAGTAAATGTAACACAGTATAATATATGAGGTAATTGGATCTTACGTTTATATCAAAGTAACAGTAATATATCAAATATGTATCTTTAAACATGCTTAGAGAATGCATACATGTGAAAACACAAACTTAACACTCCCTTTGTGCTGAAGACCAAGGTGCCTTTTAAATGTAAGGAGTTGGAAGCAGGAAAAGTTCTAGTTTTTTATGTTTTCTGGGTGAAAATGATAGGAGTGTGAGTGAAAGTTTCTAGTTGCAATGTATCTGCAAGTTCACTTAGGTTCCACTATAAATTAAGCAGATCTCTAGAGATAAGGGCTGATGGGAGGAAACATGTAGTTAAAGCTATCTGAAATTATCGTAATCATTACTAGTTTGGTTTTTTGTTTTTTGTTTTTGTTTTTTAAAGAAAAGCAACCCTTCAGGAAAAGTCTCTATCTAATCGCAAAATTTAAGTGGTTTTTTTCTTTTGTGCTCTTTTGTTTGTGATCAAGGAGAGTGTGTGGGAAAATAACCAAAATGTTCCCAAGGAGCAGATTATTGACCACAGAAAAAAGTCTTCTCAACCAACCTTCAGTTGCTTATACTCTCTTGTTTCCTTTACGGTGATTTTAAAGACATGAGTCTCACATATTCATTGAGAAAAACAAGTTGAACATTTTACTTTGCACTTTGTTAATAATTTTCATGTTTCCCTATAAAAGACATTTGGAATTTGGCCTCAATTGTAGTTCATTATTTGGTCATTAAAGCAACTAAGTAAACTGTTTTCCTGTCTTTGTTCATCTTATTGCATTATCTACTATAAATGTATTTCCTGAAAAATTATAAAATAAATTTATAAAGAAATCAAACCAGGAATGGCAGAAAGTGTAAACTTACCTATGGGTACACCAGCAAGGGTAACTTTCTAAAATCATGTCTCACACCCCTGGCCCAGAGTTTCTATGATCACATGATGTGAAAAGGTGGTACACAATCAACCAGTCTTGGGAGTAGTTCTTCTGATCTCATTGTGGACAGATGCATGGACACTGAGACACACACACAAATCATTTTTTAACTAATTGCCTACTACATATAATAGATAACACATTCGATTTAAAAATTTGTTCTTAAATTCAATAATGTTTCACCTAATCAATTGTAGTATGACACACATCATTGTCGTTGCTGAATTTTTTTTACTATACTCTTCTTTGTAATAATTGACAACTGTCTTTATCATTAGAAAATGTCTGAGAAAAGAAAAATAATGAAAATTTGCATTCACTTTCACTGCCAATGTCTATATATCTCTAGTGTGTCAATATTTATGCCATTAGAAGCCTGAAATCAACAAAGTTGACTCCAGTCTGTCCTTTCTAGAAATCCAACAATGTGTACTTATTTTGATAGAAGAATTCTTGAACAGTTTGTAACTTTTCCAAATTTACATTTTCCTCAACCAACAACTTTATTTTGAAACATCTTAAAATATTTGTTGAATATCATCACAAAGAACAACAACAAAATAAATTCATACCCAAGTAAGACTTTGTTGAAGCCGTGTGCTCTGAAAATGCTGAAGCCCAGTTAGACTTGGAGCAGAAGAAATTTCAAGTGATAACTTTGTCAAATCATATAATCCAGGAAGTTTATTCTCATTATTGTACACAACCATAATTTCTTTTGCTTCTAAACGTCCTGCTTCTAAGAAGTTCGTAGAAACTTATGACTGAAGAGGACCAGAGTGTTCACATAATCCAGTTATCACTTATTGAACAAGTAGTTATACAATCTTGTCTTCTACACTCCCAGTAATAGAGAACCCACTATTTATTATTAGCTCCAACTTTTAGAAACTTCTTTCTTATACTCATTTTTGTATTCTTATATTTATTAAGGTCAGTCTCACTGTAATCTCCTACCTTTGATCTCCTCCTGCCATCTGAAAATATTAGCCAGAATAATCATTACCATTTATTGAGGTCTTATTATGGGCCAGGAGGGACAACAGGCACTTCACATAGATTTCATCATTTAATATTCACAACTAAACTGAGAAGTAATATTGCATCAACCCCATATTTTCTAGATGATATAAAGGGCTAACCTGCTTGATGGAATGTTACTAAATAGCAAAACAGTATTTCAAACGCAGATCTGAAGAGACTAAGATTTTCATCATATTGCTGTATTCAGATAAATTTTATACTTAAAAGTAATGATCATTTCTCTGCAAGTCTACCCTTTTCCCAGCTAAACACACCCAGTACCTCCCACCATGTCACCTGTATTAGTGATTCTGTGGTTATACTGTCCTAGCCGCTCTGCTCTGGGCATACCCAGTTCGTCAATATCCCAGCAGAGAAAACTACCCAGAAGGGTACACAGCACTCCAAATCTTCTCTAGGGAGAATACAGAAGCATGTGATAACCTCCCTTTCTCCAGACATTAATGTTTCTAGTAATGCAGACTAAAAGGGCATAATTTTTTGAAGCCTCATTATAGAATGAAACACACATCAACAAAAATTCTGAAATATCTTTTATAGGTTCTGCTGTTTAGTTATGTTGCTCCAGCTTGTACCTGTACAACTGACCCTTTACCCATAAATATATGTCTACATTTTTTTCATGTAGACTTATATTAAATTGTATCTTGCCTGTATTAATCTATTAATTCCAACTTGTGGAAATTATTTTAAATAATGAAAATAACATCTATTGTATTTGCTATCTGTCATAGCTTGCAGTTTTTCTAAAATTTGACAATTGGCTATTTATGTCTTTATTCAAGAAATACTTGAAAGTGAACAAGGCAACTGTTTAACAGAATACAGTACAGGAGAATCCTTGTAGAGACCAATTCCAGTTCTAAGCCACACGCGCACACACACACACACACACACACACACACGCACACATTCTTTTTAAAGAGGAATAATGGAGTAAGTCACTGAGCCATTCAAAGAGTTGACCAGATAGTAAATAATCAAATGGATGGATGGATGGAGAAATGGCTCTGAAAAAGTGATATTTTGTTAAGTAAGGTGATGAGATACTAAAGACAAAATTCCACTGTTAACCTAAACATGACTCCTGGGGAAGGCCCACTGCATGACAGCCCCCTTCTGTCTGACAAATACTGATGGAGAAAGACTTTATGAAAAGAAAAGTCAGAGATATAATGAAAATCATCTTGCCTTTGATTGGTCCAGTTTTCTAAATGATAAAATATAATACCTTATGCACTAAAGTTTTAACCATGAATTATAGACCTTCCCTTTCCAAAAAACTAGTCAGCAGCATTGATTACCAAAATTCCTTGTTTCCTTTCCCAATCCAAAGAAAATAGGCATGTAAAAAAGCCTCGTGCTTTATTTCATGCCCAGAAAGTAGGTGTCTGTGTGTGTGTGTGTGTGTGTGTGTGCATGCATGTGATTTCCTCTGGCACACTTTGTGCCTCAACACTCATTAAGACACAGGGTTAAATCTGTGCTGCCCTTTGCCAGCTGCAAAAAACCAAATATTGTGCAGAGCTGCAATTCAAAGTGTATGAAATCGTACAGCCTCCCAAGGTACAGAATTGGAATCTATGAATGAAAATTCAAGAGAATTAAATTTGACACAGCTGAAAGAAAAGTTTTTAAAGATCAGAAAGGGGAACCAACATTACTGAACACCCAGTGTGCACCGAGAAGTTTAAATATATGACAAGTTGGTTCTTGTGTCACTCAATGGTTCTGAACAGTTGATGGAAGAGAATTGAAAAACTCAATTGTAAGTTTCCAGCTGCATTCTCTGTTGTGAGAAACAGGCATTATTTTAAATAAAAAGATGAAATTGTTCCTTTTTTCTAGGTAAACCAACTCATATAAATAAATTTTATATGCACAAAAGCAAAGTAAAAAATTGTCTTCTGGAAAAAGAAAAAGATCTGGGACAATGCATTACCTTAGAAGCTAAACTAGTCTATATAACAGGGAAAAGTTGACAATTTACTTAGTGCTAGCTAATTCCTCTGTAAGCAGCAGGAAAAAAAAAAGAGAAAAAAAACCAAAACATGATCATAGTATAGTTGTCCCCTTAAACTCAGATTTCTACTATTATTTTAAATAAATATTTCCCTAAAGTATCCTGTCTGACAAATACTGATGGAGAAAGATGTATACTGATTCACATGTGTCTTGATATCTATGTCTGTATTTGTGTATGTGTGTCTATACACTGTCTTAGTGTCTTCGGGCTGCTATAATGGAATACTATAGACTGGGTGGTTTGTAAACAAAACAAATTTCTTTCTCACAGTTCTGGAGGCTGAAAGTCCAAGATCAAGGCACCAGTAAATTCGGTGTTTGGTGAGAGCCCGCTTCCTGGTTCATACACGGCTGTCTTCTCTCTCTGTCCTCAGATGGAGGAAGGGGCGAGTTTGCTCTCTGGGGTCTCTTTTACAAGGGCACTAATCTCTGCTCTCATGACTCAATCACCACTCAGAGGCCCACCTCCAACACTTTGAGGGTTAGGTTTCAACATAAGAATTTTCGGGGAATATAAACTTTCAATTGATAGCAGTGTGTGTGTGTGTGTGTGTGTGTGTGTGTGTGTGTGTGTGTGTGTAAAATTAGCAGGAAAAAATATAGGCCTGGTGTTTACCTTGAGTTGGAGGAAAGACTGGCAACTTTGGGGAAAACACTGATGTTAGATTGTTATATTCTGCTAGAAATCTTATGGTTGAACATACCCTATATTGTGGGGTGGTATGAAAGAAAATTTTCCACAGATGTCATAGAAGTTGCCATGGCCCATCTTCCTGGGTACAGTTAAATTCTGGAGCAGAGCTGAGGACTTGGAGGTGGTAGAAAGAAAACGTTTTTCCATCTCAAGGTCACAAAGAGTTAAGGGACTGAATTTGAAGTAGGTGAAATCGTACCAGGGCTGCCCTGCTGGGAGGGTGAGGTGGCCTCTGTGACATGGCAATAGGCTGGGGACAGAGGCGGAAGCTTGAGGTCTGCCCCAGTGAGGCAAGCCAGGAACTCAGTAAAAACACTGCAGTAGGGGAGCCCTGTAATGGCACTCAGTCTCATTCCCGTATCTGAGAACATCCACCTTTAGTCAGTTTCAGATTTTTTATTGCTGGAATTTCCTTGCATTTCCCCAAGCCTCTAATAACATCTTGTTGCAAGTTGTAGCTGCATCCTGCCTTTGTCATGTCTGCAAGTATCCTGTGTGGGTGATGCTACATGTGAGACAGAACAGCAGCCAGAGGGAAGCCAGTGTGATTCCTTGAAATAGCAGGAAAGGCTCAAGGGAGAAGCAGAGCAGAACCCCGGAAAACAAATCTTAGAGTGGGTCTGTGAAACACCCAGACCTACTGGATTCCCCAAAATATTCATGATAAGAGCATGAGATAACATGGTAAAAGACAAACCGCTTGCTATGAAGGAGAAGTTCAACTCAAACTATTGCAATTTGTACATAAAAGAGAAATGTGACCACAGTCTAGTGACTTCTAGACTGAAATCACACATCATATACACTATTTTCCAGTAGTTAAGTATCATAACAGTCCTTTGAAATAGATATGTAAATTTTACTTCATAGAGGGGAAACTGAGGTTTGGGGAGCTAAGTTCCTACCCCAGAACAATATGGTTCCTAAATATCAACTCTAACTTGTAGGTTGAGTTATACAGATCAAAAGCTTCTGTTTGGTCTTTGAGCCAAGCTTCTTTCCCAAAGATGAAATTGACTATATGAAAAGAATTCATGCAGATTTTGAATGGCAAGATGTCCAGGGATGTTATAAAGATGATCATGTGTACATGTGGGGGCTGAACCATACAATTAAACATGCTGTGATTCTCATCCTTTGATCCTGTATTAATTACAAACCACAAATCTAATTTCTTCGGGTAATTAACAAGGTAGAAATCATGGTACATTAGCCTAAGATTTTTCTATTCCCAAATCAATTGGATCAACTGAAACAAGGAACTCTGATAATTATTTCAGAACAGGAAGTAAAAACAGGACCTTGGATAGCACTTTTTAAAGGAAACAAATGACACCTAAATAAGGCGTCCCTGTTCCCAGGTCTGTCTCGACATCGGCAGTTAGCAGCAGGGTGGAATGTGATGGTTTTTCATGCCTTTAGAGGAGAGCTGGCATAGAGATAAGTGTGGTCCCAGAGGCTAGCACAGCACACTGAGGAAAAAAACCCACGTTCTGCCAAGGTAATGAAAACGCTGAAGGTCTGTCAGGGTTAATTAGTAACACAGTGAGGAGACCCTGTTCACCAATGGTCACTTGGAGGCGAACCAAGAACTGCTTGAGCAGAGCTGGGCTCCCTGCCATCCTGGTCGTCCATAAGCTGCAGTTACTGGATGCAGAGAGGCAACAAAAATATTTTGTCTTGACCTCTTTTTACCAAAAGCTCCCTCTCTTTCTTTTAAATATATGACTCAGGCTTCCCTGGCAGCTCAGTGGTTAAGAATCCACCCACCAATGCGAGGGACACAGGTTCAAGCCCTGGTCCGGGAAGATCCCACATGCCGCGGAGCAACTAGGCCCGTGCGCCACAACTACTGAACCTGTGCTCTAGAGCCCGTGAGCCACAACTACTGAGCCAGCGTGCCACAACTACCAAAGCCCGTGTGCCTACAGCCTGTGCTCCCCAACAAGAGAAGCCACCGCAATGAGAAGCCTGAGCACCGCAACGAAGAGTAGCCCCCGCTCGATGCAAGTAGAGGAAGCCCACGTGCAGCAATGAAGACCCAGTGCAGTCAAAAATAAATAAATAAAATTTAAGGAAATAATAATTTTATATATATATATATATATATATATGACTCAACATAGAAAATAGAGTCCCCAAATCTCCTACCCTTGGACCTCAGACTGGCCTTCAGCTCTGTCTACATTCTTCCTGCTCTGCCTGTCTCTTAGATCTGATGCCCCAATTCCTCCAAAAGCTTAATTACACTATTTTCATAAGAATTTTTTCTTCAAATCCAGAAGAATATATGTAAATATTCACAATTTTTAAATGACAGACCCAATGGTCTGCCCCCTCCAAAACTATTCACAACTGCTCTCCTCTCTTGCCCCAATTGATACTAAATAACTCAATATTTTTAGAGGTCCACAACTCTTCTCTAACAAAAGCTATCATTTGCTCATTTACATAAAAAAGGAGAGCCTTTTTCTGGGAAGGATAATTTATGAAAACATAAAAATGACTATGTGTTTTGTTATTTGAGGATTTACCAATAGATTCTGCACCAACTTATTTGATTTTTGTCAGAGCTATGTGGTCTCCCAAATTCCAGAAACTCTCTCAAATAAACTGCAACAGACTTAAACCATGAGCAGAAGTTTGTCTTGTCGGTCAACAAGCATATTGCTAGTGTGTTTGACACATGGGCAAATAAATCAAGAAATGGACTGCATTCCAACTGCTATCTAAGATGAACTGAAAATGATCTGAAGATAATAAAATAAAAAACTGGCAAGCTATCTTAGCTCTATGAGGGAAGAATGGGAAGAAAATTAATTACATCTATCGGAAAAGCGTTGCTAAACCCTTTGCTATGACTTTGCTTTCTCTTGGGATTTCCCAATAGCTAGTTCTGACAAATGGGCAGGGCCAGAACTAGGATTAAGTAAATGAGGCTTTTGCCTTGGCCGCAAATTTCAAGAGGGTGCCAAAAAGACTCAATAAATAAGGGTAATAATCTTTACAAGGAATATTTTTAGAAACCAAAATGAGTGCAAAAAACTTCACAATGAACAAAGTATCAAAATTTTAAACATGGACAAGATCAGCTAATGGGTATCAGCTAAAAAGCAAAAGAGAAAATGAAATTATTTGACATAATTTACAGTGATCCATCAAAACTCAACGATAATTTTTATTTTTTTCATAAAATTTTTTTTTTGCGGTATGCGGGCCTCTCACTGTTGTGGCCTCTCCCGTTGCGGAGCACAGGCTCTGGACGCGCAGGCCCAGCGGCCATGGCTCACGGGCCCAGCCGCTCCGCGGCATGTGGGATCTTCCCGGACCGGGGCACGAACCTATGTCCCCTGCATCGGCAGGTGGACTCTCAACCACTGCGCCACCAGGGAAGCCCTTCTTCATAAAACTTAAAGTAGAACTACGTACAGTCCAGCAATCCCACTGCTGGGTATGTATTCAAAGGAAACTAAGTATCTCAAAGAGATATCTGCATTCTGGTGCTCACTGCAGCATATTCACAACAGCCAAGACTCAGAAACAACCTAAATGTCCATCGACAGATGAATGGATAAAGAAAATGTGGGAGATAGAGATGATAAACACAGTGGAATATTATTCAGCCTTGAAAAAGGAGGAGATCCTGCTGTTTGCAAAAACGTGGATGAACCTGGAGGACATTATGCTAAGTAAAATAGGTTAAATAGAGAAAGACAAATACTGTATGATCTCACTGATATGTGGAATCTTAAAAAAAAAAAAAGTTAAGCTCATAGAAACAAAGCAGAAAAGTGGTTGCCAGGGACTGAGGGGTGAGGGAAATGGGGAGAGGTTGGCCAAAGGGTAAAACTTTCAGTTATAAGATAGATAAGCACTGGAGATCTAATGTACAGCATGGTGAATATAGTTAACAATACTCCATTATACACTAGAAATTTGGCAAGAGAGTAGATCTTAAGCATTCTCATGACACACACAAAAAAAGGGTAACTATGTGAGGCAATGGATGTGTTAATTAACTTGATTGTGGTGATCATTTTACATTGTATGCATAGATTAAATCATTACATTGTACACTTTATATAATTTTATTTTCAAATATACCTCAGTAAAGCTAAGGGGAAAAAAACTCAACTATGGAACAAAAAATGTGCAATGAGAAGAAGAAAAAGAAAAGGTAACTTAACACCTGATGTCAGAATCCGTGTTAGAAAAGAAAATGCCCTCCATTGACAAAGCAGCACCTTGATCAGAATTTCTGGTTGTAGGATGACCTCAGAGCATGAACGTTATGGGTTGGAACTGAGAAAAGAGAACCACATACTTAACCAATACAGAGGGAATAATTGTCAAGGTCTCTGACCAGGCTGAAGGAGAAAAGAAAGAACAAGAAGACAAGAAAGGTGATAGCTAGGTCCCTGTGAAGAGGGGTGTGAAATTTCTTAATGGCTGAAGAATTTTTAAGGGTGGAACTACCAATGGTTCAATTGTAATTTACTGACTCTGCTGCCCTTGGTTGTAACTTCTACCTTCAATGGCGTTATACAGTCAGGAAAGTCTGCCATATATACATTCTTGAGTCAGAGAAGGAGGGAAAATCCAGGCACTGACTTTTGATCCAGGTAAGGAGTGGCACTAGAGAGCAAGACTGCTTGGTCTCAGCGCTGGCTGTCCAGTTTATTTTCTTAATCTGCCTATTCTACTTTCCATGTGAAGAAGCAGGGGGACGAAAACATTACTAAACTTGTCTAAGTTAAAGTAACTCGGTAGGACTTCCCTGGTGGCACAGTGGTTAAGAATCCGCCTGCCAATGCAGGAGACCCAGCTCGGGCCCTGGTCCGGGAAGATCCCATGTGCCGTGGAGCAACTGAGCCCATTCACCATAACTACTGAGCCTGCGCTCTAAAGCCCATGAGCCACAACTACTGAGCCCACGTGCCACAACTACTGAAGCTCGCCCCCCTAGAGCCCATGCTCCACAACAAGAGAAGCCACTGCAATGAGAAGCCCCCACACTGCAATGAAGAGTAGCCCCTGCTCGCCACAGCTAGAGAAAGCCCGCGCGCAGCAACAAAGACCCAATGCAGCCAAAAATAAATAAATTTATAACCAAAAAAAAGAGGAACTTTCAAAAAAAATAACTTGGTGTATGATAATTAATAGATTATCCTGCTTATCTCATGTAACATTTTCATCTGATTTCACTCCAGTCTTTAGTGAGGATAACAACCCTTTCACTTTTTGTTTGCATTTTCTTTTTTTTATTGAAGTATACTTGAATTACAATGTTGTGTTAGTTTCAGGTGTACAGCACAGTGATTCAGTTATATATATACTTTATATATATATATGTATATATATATAAAGTTATATTCAATTTTATATTCAGTTATATATCTATATGTATATTGTTTTTCAGATTCTTTTCCCTTATAGGCTATTACAAAATACTGAGTAGAGTTCCCAGTACTATACTGTAAGTCCCTGTTAGTTATCTATTTTATATATAGTAGTGTGTGTATGCTGTGTCTTTTCCTATGCTTTTAGTTTCAACATTACTAAATTATTTTTTAAAGACATATCTCATGTAGCAATTACTAGTTGTGTTTTGCTTTGTGATTCAATCAGAATCTTTTCTTTTTATGGGTTCACTTAGCCCATTCATATTTATCAATAAATTTTTTGGTCTTGTCCCTGCCATCACATGTTCTGTTATGCTTCAAATTTCACTGCTTTCTTTATTTACTATATGGTCTGCTTTATTTGTTTTATTTTGTTTTGAATATGTGTCTTCAAATAATTTAGACAATTCATATTTTTGTTCTAATGGTTGGGAAAGTTAATTAATACGTCTGTCCCCTGCTTCTTCATGTGGAAAGTAGAATAGGTAGATTAATAAAATAGAATATATATGCATACATGTATATATAATATATTTTGGTTGGGAAAGTTAATTGATGGATGGGAAAGTTAATTAATACGTCTGTCCCCTGCTTCTTCATATGGAAAGTAGAATAGGTAGATTAATAAAATAGAATATATATGTATACATAATATATTTTGCATGCCATTGAATGTGGCATATCAGACTGATGAATAAATTAAAGATAAATTAATAAAAGATGCTAAGACAATAATTTACACTAATAGAGAAAAACATCAAATCAATTTAGACCATTTTAACAATATTTGTCAGGAATCTCTAAAGTATAACTTCCTTTAGTTCAGTGCTTCTACTTCCAGGGAAAAACAAACAAGCCCAAAACTTCACATAAAGATTACTTTCACAATATTTAGTGTGTACATACAGATACTTAGTATGTCATGGAAGATTTAAAGTTTGCTGTAATGAAAACCTCACAGTGACAGGGATCTTTGTCCTTTTTTATTCATTGTCTCTAGAAGAGCACCAGAGCCATCAAAGGCACACAATAAATATTTGTCAAATGAATGAATGAAATCTTATATTTTTTACTTGTGATGGTCTCATCAATTTTTATAGTTTTAATTGCTTTCATTTGATCATTTTTTTCTTTCTCATAATTTTAATTTTTTCGTAATTCTACAACAATGCTAAATAATAAAGGTAATAGGAGAAAACTTAATACTAAAGATAATAACAGAAAACGTTTTATGCTACATTTCATAGTAATCCCTCTATTGATTAACTGTAGAAAATAATGTCGTAATATCTCTCTTTTGAAGAGTCAGAAATACATATCACTATATAGAGATTCTAGTAAGTCCAGAAGAATAGAAACATGTTTATCTTTGTTAGTACTTTTAAAAATGTACAACGTATTGAGCGTTGTGAATTTCTATTGACAGGAGTGGTGAAATTCCAGGCCTGGTGTGTACATATCATGTCACAAATATGAACCAGTGCTTAGGCAAGTTCTGTTTATTCCTTTCATTAGAAATACTTCATTATGTCCCAATTCTGTGATGTAATTTTGGTGGAATTAAACTTGAAGAGTTCAAAATTTTTAAAAAATAAATAAAATAAATAAAATGCCTGACGTTGTACCCCAATGAAAGGTTTTTGGAAGTAAACATAATAAAATATTTTGATACACTAGGTTACTTGGGAGCAGCTTGTGAAACGCTGACATAAACCAATCCTCAACTTTCTGCTTGTTTCAGCTTATAAAAATATCTTGGATAAAAAATACAAAATTTAATTTTTCTCTTTCTAAATTGTATGGAAGTACCACAATTTTTTCCACCTAATCTATTTTTTTATGCAGAAAAGTCCACTCTGAGCTGTGATTAGTCTATTGCTTAATGCAAAATATTCTTATCCAAATACCCGTGTTTTTAAAAACTTTCAAATGTAAAAATCTGTTTAAATCACAGTGTGGTAAGTAATATGTATTAATTTCAAAACACATAAAAGAGTATGAAGAAGAAAATTAACATCATTCAGAATCCCACCTCTCAGAGATAACAAGGCTGATACAAATGTCTATCCATTTATCCGTCCATCTTCTTATCTAAATACATTTAAAATGCCCCTGTATTTGTATGTCTGGCTTACTTCTTCCAACATATCATGTGCATTTTCTCATATTATTATATATTCTTCAAAACCATGAATTTTGCAGCTGTGACAATTTATCATAAAGACATAAAAATTTTTTTAACCTACTATTAATATTTAGGTTATTTCTAGTTATTAGTTGTATAAATAACACTGTGCAGAAAAACTTGGATGTAAATCTTTTTGTGAGAATCATGTATTATTCCTCCCACGGGGGAAAAACCTGAGAGGCAAACTATGAGGTTGAAGCATTATCCTACAAGATTATGGGATCTTTCTTTCTTTCTTTCTTTTTCCATTTGCATTGAAATGAAGAGCTCTGAGATCCTACCTCTTTCAGTTTGTGCAAATTATAAAAATAGACATACTCTGGTTTTCATTATCAAAAGTCACCAGAAAGAATTTCTGCCTTGTCATGGTACTAGAGAAAAGCTAGCCTTGACCAATTTCATTTCCAAGAGTAGCATGGTCCAAATACTCATTAACACTGAGGAACCATGAGGAACACAATACAGCGCGTCCTCCTAACATAACAGATGGCAGGCGTGTTCAGGGAAAGAGATTGCAGTGCAGGGAGGGTTCATTCATATGAATTACATGCTGCCTACACTTTCCATCTTGCAATCCCTCTACGATTGGACCATTATGTCCCTTAAGAAATGATATAATGTCAAGGACAATGTGTGGAAGTCAGAGGAGGAAGAGGTGTGGGACATGTCTCTCTTACTTGGAGAAAATTATCAGTGAGATGAGACAGACTCCGTTCCTGGGGAGTTTCCAGATTTACTGTTTACCAATTGATTCATCCTCAAAATTGAGCTGTAAAAACATCAAGACAAAGGATGGTCTTGCTTACCAAGTCTGTCCCCCCACAGGGCAGTATGGTATGCTTCCAACACTTTATAGGCCTCCTCCAGATGACTCAAGGGATGGGAATTTCACCACCCCTTGTGGGAGATTCTTTTATGGCCTCTTAAGTCTCACCCATTAGGAAAGTCCTCCTGATGAAGCCATTTTTTTTCCCCTTTTCTTCAGTTCATTCATTGCCCTTAGATAATCCCCTAAAGACCACCTCCACAATCCCTCTCCCTCTGTGGAGCTTATACTTTCAATTATCTGCAAACAGCTATCAGGGTCCACCCCACCACACATGCACATACCCCTTAGCTCTACGGCCAACTTACACACATGTAATTCTTTTAATCTTTCCTCATACATCAAAACTTCCAGCTGCTTAATCATTTTAGCTCCTCTAATAAGCAGTGAATTTGAAGGGGGATTATGGTCTCCTTCTCCAGCTTTTCTCATGTCAGCTGTATCCCTTCTCCTCAACCGCATGCCAGATTTCTGTATGCCAATAGCCATTCATCAACGGAAATGAGGTTTTTCTGGAATGCTGTGTTCTATAGCACAAAACAGGAGAAAAATCCCTCCTACCCATAACTCATTGCTAGGGTGAATCAATATTTATACAAACTAATAAGGAGGGGAAATCTGAGAGAAATTTAGGACTACCCAAGTTTCCAAACCACTGAGAAACTTGTTAACCGTAAGTAAAAATTTCAAAATACTGTGTTTCATTTAAACGTGGACGGCAGACTAATAGAGGAAATTCAATCGCTTTTAGGTAAAGGAAGTGTTGAAGGGTTGGCTACTCACTTCTTTATTGATGAAAAATTAGCTTAGGTGAGAGCCCAGAATGCAGAGACCTTCCCCTCTTGTTCTTTAACCACGGTCTGAATCGCTGGTGGTTTCCATGGTCCCTCAAGGGACTCATACACAAAGCCTGACTATAATAGGAAGCCTCACTCTCATTACACAACCTCAGACGCTCCAGTCTTCAGAATTGCTTTCCAGCTGCATCAAGAGCTGCCCCAAGAATGCTGCATGCTCTTCGGGTCTCCAAAACCCCACGTTTATCTCCTCTACCTCAAAGGCATCTCCTTTGCCCATCTCCCTTTCCAACCCTCATCCATCCATCAAAACCTAACTTCAGTCCCATTTCCTCCAGGGAACCTGCCCTTTCCTCTAGGCCTCATTATGTTTAATGTCGATACCATTAAAATAAGCTATCTTGCATTACTCCTTCCTCTGTTTGCTTTGAGAGTTTGAGAGTTTTCTCTCTCCACTGCTTTACAAACCACCCCCTACAGCAGGGATTATGTCATATTTTTTCATTATCCCCCAAAAGAACCAACACACTGCTCTCCACCAAGTGGGAACTTTATAAATATTTCTTGATTCCAAATGCAGTGAGAACCTCATAAGAAAGCTCCCAAGCATTGAAAGGGCTTTAAGGATTTATAAAATAGTACATATGTTTTGTGTTCAAGATAGTAATGTTCAAAAACTGCTATCTTTTGCCTTCATGTCTATTACTGAAGAATGAAAAAAAAAGTAACAAAGCCAACAGCTACATATTCCATTTGAGATACCCAAAGTTTCTTCTCATCTTTTCTGGAATTAGGTCTATACATGGCTAGACTTCTTTTGTGTGTGTGGAGAAACCACCAGAACACTGACACCAGTTTAAATGCTGCTTCCTGTATTTTGAATATATGTTTTAAAAATCCAAAGTGATGAAAGTACATTTAATCCAAAAAGTGAAAACTTCATTCATCACTCACTCAAAGGAATGACAAACTATTCCTTTCAAAAAGATCTGACTTAGAAGTAGATACGAGACCTAACAAAATCTTCTTTATAAGTAAAAATCCTCTACGTGCTTAAGTAGAGGGATACACATGGGTATCACCTTACATGTGGATTCTTATGTCGCTGAAAAATTGCATCTTATTTTTTTCAACCATCTTCAAGGAGTCACCTTCAATTTAAGAGTATTTTTGGATTCCCAGGATCCATACGTGTTTCCTCCGGAACAATCTGCTTAGTCTCCCTGCCTACCACCCATTTCTACAACATAGAACCCTACTGGGCATTACTGTTCCCCGAATTTAATCCTCTTACTTCATGGTGACACTGACTCACTTCCTTAGTGTAAACCATTATTCCACAATTCTCACCAAAACTGGATTTCAAAAATAAACACAGGAAAAGGTAGAGATTACGGACCTAAAGATTAGTCTTTCAAATGAACTGATTCCCTCATCTAACTCAACGTGAAAACTCCAAACAAGTTTGCCCTCAGGGTTCCTCATCTGAGTACACAAGGGCATTCAGGATTAATTCTAAAATGTGTAAGACGCTTGCACCACACTGAATATACATAAATATTTGCGATGTTGTCTCCACCAATTCTTTTTAAGCACAGAAGAAATAAATGCTAAAACAACCAAACAGCAAATATTTTGCTGCAGAGTTAACCAAATGGTGTGTTTTCTTCCTTAGCGATGTGATTTGTATCTGTAGGCTAAGATTGAGATAAGAATAATCATGTCATCAGTATTTTAATTTTCATGTAAAGAACACTCAGTAACCTCCAACCATTATTTTATTGTAGTTGTTACTCTCATATTACATTAAAATCAGGAAAAATTGATTCAGTTGGCCACTCAGCCAGTCAGCGAGAACTGAAATTAGTAGGATATTAGCCATGGTGTTACTGTAAACATGCTCTTAACAGAAGTTTCGTGTTTACACAGTAGATAAAGAATGAAACTGTGGCAGTAATATTTCAGATTTTCTCTCCTCCTGATAACTCGACCGTTAGCTCTACAGCAGCACTAGCCAATAGCACTGTCTGCGTTGAAGGAAATGTCCTCTATGTGAATTATACAAATATTAACCTCCGGCCAGACATGGCTTTTGAGCACTTGAAATGTGTCTAGTGCAATTAAAGAATTAAATTTATAATTTTATTTAATGTTAGTGCCTTGGGTGATAATAGAAGATAAAGCCTATAATAAAGGCAGGAGGATGGGCTTCCCTGGTGGCGCAGTGGTTGAGAGTCCGCCTGCCGGTGCAGGGGACACGGGTTCGTGACCCGGTCCAGGAAGATCCCACATGCCGCGGAGCGGCTAGGCCCGTGAGCCATGGCCGCTGAGCCTGCGCGTCCGGAGCCTGTGCTCCGCAACCGTAGAGGCCACAACAGTGAGAGGCCAGCATACCGAAAAAAAAAAAAAATAAAGGCAGGAGGCCCTCTATTTTTGGTGATCCAACCATTTTCAAAAATTCTTATTTTATAAATGAAAATTATTATTAATTGTGAAATCTATTACAAGTAATTTACCTGCCATATATTTGCAATTTGCAGAATGCCTTCAAGATTGATATCTACACTGATAGAAGTATTATTTCTCCAAGAGAAAATGAATGAAAAATCCTTTAAATGCAATAAGCGTAAACAGAATCTATTGACAGCCTCATGTTCCCTTTTCCTCATTTTCAAACTCCACCACAATCCAAAGATTAAACGTCTAGCTAGTTCTTCCAAGAAAAGATAAGATCTAGGCAGCTGGGAGAAACGCTCTCCGTGCTGGGATTCCAGTTTGCTTGTGACTCTCTTTGGAACCAGAGTCCATGGTTTCTTTTACCTTAACATGGCTTCTCAGCCATCGGCCAACCCTGAACGGCCCCTTGTTGAATGAACCTAACCTGGGCCTTCTCCTGAGATTTCTGTTACTTCATGCGTCATTGGAGCTGCTTGGGTCATGTTCAAACAAAAAATCCACATCATTTCTGGTCAGGGTTCTGCAAAGACGTTTTCTCTTTGCCAAGGCCACTCATGATGGGCAAACTCTGTAGGCTTTATAGTTTGTTTAAAATAAGGATAAAATCTTAATATAAAAATTAACCTCGTGAAAGTAGAATTTTCTTTTCTTCTGTGTTTTCAACCTCAAATGAAGATGCCTATTATGATCTAATGGGCTCTAAAAGGTTGAAAAATACTCATCAACTGTTGTCATCTGTGTGGAGCAGACCCAGTATTGATGTGCCAGTTGGTGGGGGAAGAGGAAACAGAGAACATTCACTCTATTCTCACACCCATTTGCATTTCTAGATCTGTTTGGGGTTTTTTTTTGGGGGGGGGGGATGAGTATTTTTTCTTTGTTTTGCCAGTTCCACAGTTTTAGAAACACTAATGATATGTAGATGGTGTCCATTACAGTCTACAAATCGACAGTTGACCTGCGGTAGAACATTCTGAAAGTTTTCCATTCCGTAACTCAGCACTGTTTAGATTTTGCTTCCCCACTCTACCTTGGTGGCATAACCCAAATCTCAGTTAATTGGGATGATCACCCATTGTTGTTAGGGTCAAGGTCTAGGTGAGTCCATGGTGCCAACCAAGACCTAGGAAGGGGGGGCCATGGGTGCTTTGCTCTCAGGTATCCACTGCGGCATGTCCCAGCTGGTCTTCATTCATCAGTCACTCAGGTGGCCGCCATACCTTTCCACACATTTCTGTCCCTGGGGTCTGTCACCATGTGCTGACATGTTGGTCAGCCTGCCCCTCGGGAATCTCTGGGAGGCTGTCTGTACGTGTCTCCCAGACCCACTGGGCAGTCTGTCCTGCTCTGGGGTCCTGCTGCCTTCAGGAGCTCTGCGTCCCCTTTGCTCACAAAACCCACAAATCTATCTGGCGTGTTTACAGATCCTTACGGATCTAACTAGATCTGGTCCCGGCTCCTCTCCCAGGACTCACCAAGCTCTCAGCACTTCTCTTCCTCCTCTCCTCCCACACTCCATCCAGGGAAATGTTTTCTGGTGTGACAATAAAATCCCTCATTCCCCAAATCTTTAAGTTTTTGACTACCCCTCACACCTTCTCTCTTCTCCCCCTGGCATTGACTTTTGTAAACTAGAAGCAAAAAGATTTTTGCTCTGTCACATCCCCGAGGCTGTGAACACTAAACGATCTAGCTATTTAAATGTGGGTCTAAGGTGGTACTGATGGAAACAGGCAGATATGGAAAGAATCTTCTAAACTCCTAGGAGACAGGAAAAACAATGAGTTAAAACAATTTTTAAAAGTCTACTACAGATAGTTCCATTTGCAGGGGGCTGGGAGGGTGACAATAATGTTCTACTTAGACACAGAGAACTGACGAGGCCATATAAGTACACATGATCGCAGTGGTGAGTGGTTTCCTCAAGGGACTCTCATCCCAGATCCTGGGCATCTTCTTCCAAGATGTTTATCTTCCCTTATGAGATAACAAAACAAGACCTTACATCTGAACTTTCTTCTACAGTAACAAGTGAGTTTCTCCTTAGATTTGTGGCTGGGAGGCTGCAGAAGAAACTCCTATAATAACCAGGAAGTGAGCTAAATAAAAACTACATCTCTTCCCAGGTTGATTGTAAGAGATGGTCCTGCTTTCTGTACCACAAAGGGACGCTAGCGCAGTCTTTGATGTTTCAAAACAGTGATGCGTTCTGAAGTTTGGATTTGTGAAAATGTGCTATTTGTCTGCCTTGCCTTGGGGTAAAGCCCAAGAGGACATGTAGAATTCAAAGGTGTCCCTCCTTCACCAGCCCCTTTGCTTCTCCCTGCTGCCTTCACCTTTCCATGGCCTGGGGGGAACAGCTACCTTCTTGTGCCATGAGTCTCGCTCCCCCCAAATCTGTTGTTGGAATCCTTTTATTCATTAAGACAACACACATTTATTGATCTCCTACCTGTACAATGTCAGGCTCTAATCGGTATTAAGAAATGAAAATGGCAGTCATCCTCAGGAAGAATTTACATTCCAACGCCGGAAACCTTCTCTCTTTATCTCCTTTTTCCTTTACGGGAATCCTGCAGACACTGTTGTATATTTCTAGGAGATATTTTATAAAATTCTTCATAATTCCATCTCATGAGCCCCTCTAAACTGGAGGATGTTTCCTGCCTCTTCTATCTTTCCAACACAGCACCCATATCATTAAATGTTTTTACTGACTATACATTATCCATACTTCTCTTGGATGATAGATACATATTGTTGCCAGAAAAATGCAGTTTCAAATTCCAACATGGAATAGTGAATGGTTAATATTCCCACCAAAAAACTAATGAATATTCCCACCGAAAATTGAAATTAAAAAGCCATCAGGGGGACTTCCCTGGTGGCGCAGTGGTTAAGAATCCGCCCGCCAATGCAGGGGACACGGGTTCGAGCCCTGGTCCGGGAAGATCCCACATGCCACGGAGCAACTAAGCGCATGCGCCACAACTACTGAGCCTGCGACCCACAAGTACTGAGCCTGCGCGCCACAACTACTGAAGCCCGTGTGCCTAGAGCCCGTGCTCCGCAACAGGAGAAACCACCGCAGTGAGAAGCCCGAACACCGCAATGAAGAGTAGCCCCCGCTCGCCGCAACTAGAGAAAGCCCGCGCGCAGCAGCGAAGACCTGATGCTGTCAAAAACAAGCAAACAAACAAATAAATAAATTTATAAAAAAAAAAAAAGCCATCAGGGAAGAAAAAATAGCAACATTATAATTATGCTTATAAATGCTGTCCTCTGTGATAGCTAAATTGGAAAAAAGTGGTTTTCAAGGCCAAGAGCTAAAGTTTCCAATATTGTTCTTCAATATTTTACCCAGTATTTTCACTACTCCATGCTTGCCCATAAACATAACATTTATCATGTCCGGATTTAAATCCCAGATTATTATCATAAACATAAGGCAGGTAATTTTATTAGAACATTATTTGGTGCACATTGATGTGAATGGGGTATTTACATAACTATAGGATATTCACATTATTACTTCAAAAGTCAGAAGAATTGCACTTCTTAACACATGTACAAACACATTAGTGTTTGTTCTTATTTCATTTTTTTAACTAAGTAGGCCATCAAGACTATTTTTCACACACTTTACAGCAAAATCCTGACCTCAAAATATGTCATGATTCATCTGGCAGCTCTTTTGTAATTCATTCCTACACTATGAGAGATGAGAAGGGTAGACAAAGATTAAATACATATAGAAACAAGAGTTTATATTTATCATTCCTATTTCAGGAACATACCCATGTTTCTGAAATATTTCTAGCAAACTGCTGACATTTTGCCACATGACAATTTAATTTTTATTTTGGCTTGAAGTCTTTCTTCGGCCGATCTTTGGGAAAATGCACACTGTGGTTTATTCACTTTGGAAATGATTCCAGAGTGAAGAGTGCCCTCCAAAACGAAGCTGGCTCTAGCTGCACATAATATTTTCCCCAGAAGTGCCTATAAAGTCGACTAAAATAAGAAAGTGCTCATTATTTCTGATAAACAGTAGAGACTGGAAATTCATATTTCATTTTCGTACCAGAGGTGTGGAGTTGAGATACAGTAGTGCTCTTTTTCTGTGCAGAATAATGGCCTATTATTTTACGAATTCCTATTTACTTGGTGTCGGTAGCTTAACTCTGAGTAAATTCTACCTTTCTTCTCTTGCTAGCTAAGTGGGGGAAAAAATTACCTCAAACCCTACCAAGTGTCAAAGCTGCCTTAAAATATTGGTATCTAAAGGGGGTATAATACCAATAAGTCTGGGGCGATTAAGAGTTCTGAGTGAGGACATTCAAGGCTGTGTTATGTAGCTTGTGACAGAAATCTTAAATTAGTGGGGCAACGCAGATGGCATGACTTTCCCGCAGACTAGAAAAAAAGTGTTGTCAAACCTTTAGCTTGCGGTAATGGCACTTAGTTAAGTATTGCTCTAATAATGGGGCAAAGAATATGAGTCCCTCCGATTCTGATTTTTTTTTTTTTTTTTTTTTTTTTTTTTTTGGTCAGAACTTTGAAGTTTTTAAAGCTCTGTTCTCTTCCTCTCTGCCAGGCTAATAAAAAGAATTATTATTACTACCACATTTGTGTCTTTTGGATTTTATTTTTGGCTAATGCAAGCACTTTTACAACATGATCTTGGTTGAAGGAGCAATTAGAATTAAGGAGCCTTATCCAACAATTACAGCACTTACGGCAATTATAATAGTAACCGAGGACGTTGACGACTTAACTGAGTTACCCGGACGCTGCATTTTTAGTTTGCTTTTAAAGTTATCGAGAGTTGAGCAGTGGAGTTCCGTAATGACTTGGTGGCCAGATTGGAAGTCTGAAGCCCTGTCTGCCACACTGCGAAGCCATCAAAGGAGGTCTGTCCCACCAAGCTCTCCATTTTCACAACAGGATATCTGGTTTCTTTTATGAGGATACAGCTACGTTAATTTGGTTTAGTGGTTTGTTGTAGGTAAGCGGGCTCTTCACAGCACAAACACCAAAATCCCCTTAAAGCAGTTTCTTGTTAATAGCTGGGGATTGGCAGATTTGCATTGTAAAGTGTGATTCGGTTGGATAAATATGTTTAGTCTAGTAAGCACTTTAGTGATTGAGTGTCTGTTAATGGATACAGGTGGATTATGGTGAAACCTCTACGGGGCCGTCCCTGGGCACTTAGCAGCCAGAGTCTCGGAGGGGATGGGAAACCAGCTGGCACTACAGAACCACTGAAGTGCCATAAAATGTTCCCAATGTTTGGTGCTAATGTGGGGCTTTCAATTTTCAAATATTAATTTCAACAGAGGAGAAAATAAAAAAACCCCAGCAAATTAGATTGCAGGGCTTTGGTAACTTCCAGCAGTGACAAAATAGGGATGTCCCATATGCACGCTTAAAAGCTGACAGCTTTCCCTGGATTTAAAAGCAGAGAACGTACAGAGAGGAAGTTCAGGGTAGTTCATTGACATCCGAGGATGAATCCAACTCCTGCCGAAATCTTTGCCTTCGGATATCCTGCAGGCAGAACAAGAATCAAAAAAAATTTTTAAAAGATTTTCAAGTTACTGTTAAAGAATGTTACCATGCCTGTTCCTCTGTACCTACGTGTACACATAGTGTTTTACACTTTTCTGAAAACAGCAGACCGTTGTAAGAATTGCAGATACTAATTCGTTCCGTCCCATCGCCAAGCAGCTGGAAATGAAGACTTTTCCATTTCTTCCTTTTGAAAATGAGTACCGGGATTCTTCAAGAAAGTCACCAGAAAATGTCACTTTTTTTTTTTTTCTCAGGTGAACATGCATAGGTATTTTTATGAGGTGAAAACATCAGCTTATTTCAAGGATCTAAATGGTATTTTAACATCCCAGGCTCTGGGACAGGAATGTTGGAACGAATATCTGCTCCCAGCCGGTCATGAAATGCTTAAGACTTCAGGAACTAGTATATTTTTGCAGATTGGCTTTTCTACTGAAGTTAAACATATTTCAACCATCTTTCTCCAAGATTCTTCTGATCCCTGCCCGGAGTTCACCAATTTCTATACGCATCAGGTCATGGGCATTTATTTTCAGGACACTACCCCCTCAAATCTTTGCGATACCAACTGTTCATCCATTACTCTTCAGCCACAGGTTTCCCTAGAGTAAGTGGCATCGAGAGACATATAAGCCAGGAATGACATTCCGCAAACTTGAGAGAAAAGTGGGGCTGAGGCTTCAGTTTTCTAGATATCAGAGGAAAGTGTTATTCCGACACAACAAAGACCAGGTGAAAGTCTAGAGTCTAGTGAGGTGCTAGCCACTAATTTATTATATGACCTTGGACAGATCACAGCCTCGGTGGGTTCCAGTTTCCAATACGCACGGTGTTGGCGATTAATATGACGTTGCTGACACCAATTCATTGTTATTAATGAAATGGGATAGTTACACATATATAGGTCCCAAACCTAGGTTTTCAGGAAGTAGAATTTTCCTTATTGTTGTTTCACAAGACATAATTTCTATTTCGAGCTCCAGTCCCACTGGATGGAGGAAAACATATAGTTACATATAACCCTAAAATATACTTATTATTATAAAGCTATATATGGTATTTTATATATTATAGTTTTATATAAATAGCACATATATAATTATAATTATATATATAGTAATTTCAGGGTGACTCACTCCCTTTCACCCAATTCCTAGAATTGTACCTAAGCTCCAGGGCCCTCCCAAGTGCCAGAGGTGTGTCATTTGTGGGGGAGAGGGGCAGAAGGTCTGGTGTCTGTACCTCATCTGCTCGTGCCGATACCTGCAAAGGCACCTCACTCTCATCTGGTTTCCAATTCCTGATTCACACAAACCACGGCCCAGTCTCCATATATCACCTGAGATCTGTCTCAGGGATGTATGTGTTTCTCTTGGGAATGTAAAATCATGGGCTTTTCTCACATCTCACCGGGGCATATGGAGATCTTCATCTGACTACTGTGTCTGATCACCCTGATACAGCCATGCCTGCTCTCCTGACCCTCTGCCACATGGACCAGAGAACTTGTCTTCCTACCACTGGTTAGGCAAAGTGCAAGTCCCCGATGCCCTCGGAGCCCTGAAACCCACACAGGATTTTCTCTCATGACCCCATACAACTGAGTCCCGGTGCAGCACTTCAGAACGTCAGCTCTCTTGCTTGTATTTCAATTCGTTCTCTCTTACGGAATCTTTATTTGGTCTGGTAGGGATAAAATTAGGTCTGACTAATCCCATATTTTATAAAGAAACACAGGGTGACATGTTCAATGACAAACCAAAGCTGGTGCCATCAGCTATGTTCGCACATGATTCTACAAAGGCAGTAACTTTAGCCTAAGGTGTTAAGACTGCTATTAGCATCACTCAGTTGACACCAAGGATGGGGATATCCACAAATTCTCCAGTCCTGCTTTTCCTCATCACATCCGCCTGCACCGGGAACTCGAAGCCCAGCAAACTGCCTTTGCACGGTACTTTTGCCTACCTTTAATCTGGAACCCAGGGTCAAAGATGGTTTAGAACAAGAACTACGCAGAGGATGAGCATGCAGTGCAGTACAACAAAGCGTGTCCGTGTGAAGAACCGCTGAGAGGCTCTGGCGCTGCACAGACTAGAGTTAGAATCTTGGCTTTGCCAGGCTATAGCTTTATTCGTTTTCTCTGGTGCGCAGTAAATCACACAAACTAGGCAGCCTGAAATGGACCTTTTATCTCAGCGTTCTGTAGGTCAGCAGTCTGGGCATGGGTGGTGTGGCTGGCCCCTCTGCTCAGGGTCTCAGCCGCTTCTGCGTTCTCACGTGGAGCTCAGAGTCCTCCCCCAGTCAGTATTCTGACCCTTGTGGCTATTGCACTGAGGCCTTGGTTTCCTGCTGGCTCTTGGCTGGGAATGATCTCAGCATCTAGAGGCTTCGTCCAGTCCTTGCTACGTAGCCTCCTCTGTAGGCCCTCCGTCCGTCGCCTGCCTTCGGGGGGGCACCACCCCTTCTAGGCTCATCTGAGGTCAGGTGCACACAAGACAACCTCCTTTCTGACTTACTGAAGTCAGCTGATCAGGGACCTCAGTACACCTGCAGAATCCCTTCTGCCATACACCTTACCTTCACTTAAAAAAATTCCACATTTCAAGTAACAGTGAATGAAAGTATTTTCCAAATCTTCTGGTTTTACATTCTATGTGATTAGAATTTATAAAAATAAGTTATAAATATAACTTCAAATAGATATCTTTGGTTGTTTCTGATACTGTCTTTTATTAGCTTTCTTTTCAAATGTATTCTTTGTCAAACTCTTCTGGTTAAGATAAATTAAGGGGACAGTCCCTTTGACTTGAAAACCAATCTTATGTTCCATTATTTGCAGGAAGTTTTTTAAGTGGGCAGTCTTAAAATTTAACTTTTTAACATATAAATTTATATCAAAAAATAATTGATATAAAACTACTCTTATCTGTGGCTGCAATGTGACCTGGGTCAGTGTATATTAAATCTTCAAATATCAATTTACAAATTTATAAAATGAGGACACGAAGAATTTTATAGGGCCAAATTGTATGAGAAGTTACACTTGGAGATCTTTGCATATAAGATCAGTACGTCTACAACTAAACTTTTTGCTCAAACTACCATAAAACAAACGCTTGTAACATCCTGTTTTTTCTTCCAGTTTTATTGAGATATAATTGCCCTACAGCACTGTATAAGTTTGTGTACAGTGTCTATACTATATTTTTAACTAGTCCTTAACACAAACTAAAGGGCCTTGTCTTTCACCTACAATTTGAGACTGTGCTTTGCAAATCTAGCAAAAGAGGCATATCTCATGATGGCTTTGAAAAAGAGTGCTTTGGGTACGGAATTAGCACTTTAAGTATTATATAATCAACATTTATGTTTCTCAAAAGATATAAAAATAAGCAATCCTGGGCTTCCCTGGTGGCGCAGTGATTGAGAGTCCGCCTGCCGATGCAGGTGACACGGGATCATGCCCCGGTCCGGGAAGATCCCACGTGCCGCGGAGCGGCTGGGCCCGTGAGCCACGGCCGCTGAGCCTGCGCGTCCGGAGCCTGTGCTCCGCAACGGGAGAGGCCACGACAGTGAGAGGCCCGCGTACAGAAAAAAAAAAAAAAAAAAAGGCAATCCTGTGACATAACACAAATACATGTAATTTTACCGTTTAAAATTACAAAGTTATATGAAATTATATATAACTTAGTTATACAAAATTAGTTATGTATCAAAGATAGTCCCTAAGGTTGCTACAATGCTGTCATGCTTAAAAATAACTGAAATTGAGATTCATTCAGAAATAGTTTTAACATGTACCTGCTCATATGTAAATAAGACGTTTGGGAATAAATTACCTTAAGTTCACAAGGAGACATAAGTTCCCCATCTTTCACTTAGTAAGCGTCCAACTATCTTGACGCGTGTAGTTGCAGGTTTTAAATGCAATCAGTATTTCTTCATTAAAGAAATAAAGATTTGCGTAAGTGTAAAGGAAATCTGCAGCTAATTATGCTTGTTTCTCCATCTTTTCATTATATATTTGCCACCAAATCATAAAAAGCTCTGTGAACCTGAAAACCAGTGATTAGTTACCATATAATTAAAACTTGAGATATTATACAACAGTTCACATAACATGGTTTTGTAGACTTCTATGTGGAACATATATACAGTTTCATGAGTTTGATTCCTTAGACATAGACCATTACACTTAAGAAATATTTTTCTGCCTAAATTGTGTTTAGAAATCTTCTTTATTTCTCTCAATTATTCTTGCAAAAAAGAAAAAAACGACGTGTTATTTTCCTGCTGTAAATATTTTATGTTCAAAAGATTTGGCCAAATGGAAAAAGACGTGGTTATAGTCACATCTGTAGAAAACAAAACAGAAAAAACACTGGAATTAGATGTTTGTGAATAAAAAACAAACAAAAAAACCCCCAGAAAAATAGGTTGCAGCCAGATAGGTAGATGCTTTGTTCCTTGCCCAAGCCCTGTCTGAGAGAACATGAAACACAAAGGGCGTCCACATATCTGGAGGAAGCAGCTGCAAGAGTGATATAGGGCCTATTCTTATAAGGAAAGAGCACCAGCAAATCTGCTTGAGCATGAATATTAGATTTGCTGAGTTCTGCTGACATCACCATGGGAGATAAACATATTAGGAAACCTGGGCCTCCTGTGGCTGGAGAAATTTCCAGATGAGAGGAGCGCTGCCCATCCTGACAACCTCGGGTCCGGCTGGAGGCTGCAACCCCGCCAAGTGTCATCTTAAATACCACTAGTCCAGAACAAGTGGATCAAAATGAACTCTGAACCTTTGTTTCCTTCCCGGAAGGACTAACAGCTGCCTGCATCTGGAAACTGTGCGAAAGTTCTTTACAGCTGTAACATAATAAACAAACTAAAAGAAAAAGAAGAAAAAATCCACACGATCTACTGTTCCATTTACATTCTTGCCCCTTCTCTGGCCTCATTAAATTGTAATCTCACATCTAATTATATTTTATCAATGTATTATTTCTTCAACTTGAGAATTAAATTGAAAACATATTGAACCAAAAAAGTAAATATCTCACAGTTGTTCTTTCTTGTTTTGTGTAAGTGCGTGATGACCAGGACCTGAGTTGTACGGGGCAGTCAGCGTGGAAGATGTGCTTTTGGCAGTAAATGGGGCAGGTAGGGGGGAAACCAACACGTTCAAGATGCAGAATATGATTTACCAGCTCTGCAGCTCTGGGGTCTACATTTTCATAAATATAAGTGACAAATTATCAATAAATCACTCTTTGGTTCACCATAATGCATAATGTTTATTGAAACCCAGTTCCAATAAATATGACTCGCCCTTTTTAGCCAAAGCATAAGAAACAAAGATGACAGGAATTACAAACAGAAATGAAAAATGGGGAATAAGCGCCTGGCCAGCAATGAACCTTCTTTCTTTCTAATCCAGCCTTAGACCACTGAATTCTGGAAGATACTCTCCTATGTGTACACTTGTTTCAAAATGCCATTTAATTTTCATTTTGACTTGAAGAATTTACAGAATGAGGCAGTAAGAGTAAGGTCTGACCACTGAACAGTTCTACTATTTTTTTTCTCATTCGTATGCAGAAGATTCAAAGAGATTCCACTGAAATGGCAAGAGCATGAATTAAACTGTCACGACATGTCTTGGTTTGAAATACAAGTTCCCCATTCTTTTTCCAAGAAAATGACCTGTAGAAAAAAATTAAAAAGCAGTCAACGCGTCCTAAATATATGCAAAATTGTCCACTGAAAAAATGGAAAGGGGTAAGAGAAGATTAACGTTGGAAGTAACTGGTAATTTGCCTCTGAAAGTTTACACACACATTGTAGCCTTTGTTCCACGCATATTCCTGCAAGAAGACGTGGGGGGGGGGGGGG
>NW_020173697.1:782538-884721 GCF_003031525.2 Neophocaena asiaeorientalis asiaeorientalis
GGGGGGGGGGGGGGGGACTAGGGACTTATTACTTATAATTGTTATTCTTTATGTATCACATATTATGATTGTGGTACACTGCTACGCACTTTGTGATTTATCTTCTACGTTTTAAACGTGAGATTAAGGCGCGTTGCAAGCCGCTGTTGTAACGCGAGATTAAGGCGCGTTGCAGGCTGTGCTGCTGTAACGCGAGATTAAGGCGCGTTGCAGGCCGTGCTGTTGAAACGCCCTATAACTTTACAAACTCATTCGGCAGCTGGAAGCAATTGACATGGGGTAGCATTTGACTTGAATAACACTTTAAAAAGTCAACTTGAATCTTAATTGAAATGCCCTATATTTCACATTGGAGATATGACCCAGTTCTAGCCTTTCGTTTCCTTTTACAAAGCAGAGGCGGCAAAGTCCTGTGCTAATTATGCGACTGTTTATTATGCGACTGTTTATTATTATCAAAGCAGCAGCATTCACCCTAACAAAGACTTTTCAAACCGACTCTCTGAAACCTATGTCTGCGTTATGTATATTTATCTTTTTCTGGAAAATTGATATAATAAGTAAAATTTTTCAATGAGCAAAACAATTGCCATAACCTGGACTTGTAAAAATAACGTTTTCTCTTTGGCCTATTATAAATCTTCAGCCTTTTTCCTCTGTCTACTTATTTACGTCATTGCTTCTACCTCTTTTAATGCTTAAGTGGTTGATGTATTTGTTTACATATGTGTGATGCTGCCTGTTCTTATCTTAATTGCCTAGTAATGACTTCTGCGGGGAAAGAATCTAAAAAGGAGTGGACGTATGCGTATGTGTAACTGATTCACTTTGCTGTATAGCAGAAACACAACCTTGTAAATCAAGGACACTCCAATAAAAATATTTTTACAAAAGATTTTAAAAACTGCCTAAAAACTATTATATTAATTGTAAAAGTGATAGAAAAAGGGATGAATTAACAACCCTTTATTTCTTATCAATAAGAGCCAACTCTCATTCAAGTGCCAGACCACTGTTCTAGCTGCTTCACCATCTACACACAATTTCTATAAGAGTTAGTTACTATTATTATCTACATTTCTTGGATGGCGCAAATGAGTCACAGAGAGGTTAAGTAACTTGCCCAAGGCAACATGCTAGTTAAACAATAGAGTCAGAAAGAGCTCTACCCAACTTCCTTCACCTTAAGCATTATGTGTGTTCCTGAAAGTATACATGCCCATCAAACATTTTAAAATTGAATTATATGTTAAATGCAAACTGAGTATTTAATGAAGTGAACCACTTGATGGCCATAGTACTCCAAATTTCTCTGTTTATAAATTTAAATTTCGTTGTATCACGTTGAGTTATTCAGTATTCTTTAGGTACCTAGTGACACAAACACAACTCCAACCCTTTGGAGCAAAGGAGAGAGTATTATCACACCTGTAACTGCAGGGTCATTTCAGGTGTGACCAGACCCTGACGTTCCAACCAGGTGAGAAGACTGCAGTCCCTTTCTGTGCCCTGCAACTCTGCCTATTTCTTTGCTGGTTTCATTCTCAAGTGAGACGTGTATCCACTGGTGAGTCTTGAGTTTAAGTTGTCCCTGCAGTCTGACACAGATCACAAACAGACAAACATCTTAGGAGCTCAAGCCAAATTTCCCAAGATAATTCTCAATAGCGGAGCTGGGTCACACACCAATGCCTGGACCGTCACTGTGCCCGGAGAAAGAAAGCAGAGGGTGTGGTTGTGAGAAGTCAGCTTGAGCTGGTTTAAGCTGAGAGGGGTTTATTTCACACATATTCATTTAAGACACACGTATTTCTCAAGGCAAACAGTTTCTTTGAAGGTCATAGGAAATACACTAAGGGAAGGTTAATCTTTTCAGTGTAAAAGGATTGGTTGTTTTTGTTTTGCTGTACGTAGGCCTCTCACTGTTGTGGCCTCTCCCGTTGAGGAGCACAGGCTCAGCGGCCATGGCTCACGGGCCCAGCCGCTCCGCGGCATGTGGGATCTTCCCGGACCGGGGCACGAAACCGTGTCCCCAGCATCGGTAGGCGTATTCTCAACCACTGCGCCACCAGGGAAGCCCAAAGCATTGGTTTTTAATGTAAATATTCCACGCTGATTGTGGAATACTGCATTTCCTCTTTCTGTCAGTCGCTCTAGCTCCCAGGGTGACCAACTGCTCCCGGTTTGCCTGGGACTTTCTTGGTTTGAAAGGTGAAAATCTCACAGGTCAGGAGCTCATCAGGGCAGGACAATCGGGGTCAGTTGGTCACCTACCTCACCCCTGTCCCTCCTGGCAGTGATACCAAACAAAACCGACCAAAACCAAAACTTGAAGTCAGCCAAGTAAATCCCATAGGATCCAGGAAGGACAAGTGAGGGAACAAAAAGATTTCAAGAGCCTAAATCTCTGTAATGAAGAAGACGATGAAGAGAGGGAGGGTCCAAAGCTAACAGGTTCCCCTACAGAGCACGTCAGAGATTATGACATGGGGTCTGGAGAGGCCTCAGGTCTGTTGAGAAGTCCGAATCCAGTAAAAAAGGAACTAAGCCCAAAGGCCCGAGACCCATCGGGCCTTGGGTGATTGGAAGGCTCAGCTGGAACCCAAAGGTGTGCTTTGCTTTCATTCTAGACTCCGAGTGTGTGCTTGCAGGCTGACAGGAAAAGTCTCTGATGATTGGCTTACATGCATCTCCTTTCGGTTTTAAGGGGGGAAGCACTGAAGTCTGTCAGACAAAGACAAATATCGTATGATATTACTTATATGCAGAATCTGAAAAATAGTACAAATGAACTTATTTACAAAACAGAGACAGACTCACAGACACAGAGAACAAACTTATGGTTACCAAAGTGGGGGGGGGGGCATAAATTAAGAGTACGGGATTGACAGATACACACTACCATATATAAAATGGATAGGGCTTCCCTGGTGGCGCCGTGGTTAAGAGTCTGCCTGCCAGTGCAGGAAACAGGGGTTCGAGCCCTGGTCCGGGAGGATCCCACATGTCACGGAGCAACTAAGCCCATGCGCCACAACTACTGAGCCTGCGCTCTCAACTGGAGGGAGCCCGTGCACAGCGGCAAAGACCCAATGCAGCCAAAGATAAGTAATTAATTTTAAAATATAAATAAATAAATAAATGGATAGACAATAAGGATTTGTTGTATAGCACAGAGAAAATTTTAAAAAATAAAATAAAGTGGGGGAACACTAGAAATACATACTTGCACCTTGCACGCTTAGAATCATTTCTGAAATTGACTACCAAACCCTCCCACCCGTAGTATATAATTGAAGTCCTTATTAAATCCCTCCCTCTCCCCCAGCCGCTAGACCTATCCTATTGGGTCCCAGACAGGGGAAATCCAACTCCATTTTCCACCCCTGGAATTTGGGGGGTTTCTCTCACCATGGGGCCCATTCGTACTTGAACTGAAAGGCAGGACTGTGAGATTATTCCGTGCCTGCATCTAATTTTACTGAACTCCTAAAATACCTCCTCCCCAAGGGAAGAAGCTGATTGATTTCATCAGAATAATTCAGCAAGTAAGAGGTAACCAAAAGTACTTTGCATTCTGCCTGTTGGAGACAAGAGGTAAATATCAGTGTTCTTATTTCCCCAGAGTCCAGCTCTCTACCTGCTCCTCAAATCTCCCCCATGATTTACTACAACCTGTACGCTGGGGAACCCCGCATCATCTCCCATCCACATGTCTCTGCCCTGGAATTATCGGGAGCTCCCCAGGTTGCCAAACCCTTGAGCCTGGTCAGATTCTACCCCCATGCTCCCCAATCCCACATGTGGTCCTTTCTTTCCTCAACAGCCCCAATATTAGACAGCGATGAGATGGAAAAGACGCCTTTATTTATTACGCCTTTATTTTAACAGGAAAGGAACTAAAATCCAGCACATTGAAGTGGCTCATTCAAGGCCACATATCTAGCTAACAGAAAAGCCAAGCAATGCCTACCCAATCTTGAAACTTTGGTCACGAGGTACTATTACACTTTTTTAGGAAAAAGAAAATGAAGTACACTCATCAAATGCCACCCAGTAGGTGACAACCAGCCTAACCCACTGCTGCTGCATCCACTGATGGATGAAACAACCTGCATCCAAAGAGCAAAATATTTTAACCAGGCGTTCTTCCTTCAATTTTAAAAAAATGTTTCTCAGATCAGATTGTAAGCTTGGGAAATAGAACAACTGACAATTCACTTGCATTTAGGGCTTTGTAATGTACAAAATGCCTTTATACATCTTCATTCATTTATTTGTTTCACCAGTGTGCGCCAGAGTTTTTATTTGATTCTCATAATTCAGGGAGTCAGGGCACAAGTCAGCATTCCTACCTCACACACAAGGAAACTAAGGCTCAGGAAGGTGACTATTTCCTCGAAGTCACATGGTTACTGGCAGCACTGGGACTTGAATCGAATGCTCCTGGCTTCCAGTACCGGGCGTGCTGAGAGTTTTAGCATTCATTACTATGCTTTCCATGCCAGGAAAATTGTCCTGATTTGGTCAATGACAAAGCACAAGCAGCTTTTTTGCCAGGTTATATATTGTTAACTCAGAAGATGAAAAGGTACAGGTGTAAGTTTTCTGCATCAGAGCCACTACACTTTTTACCTTAAAGCTTTATTTCCTATTATGGAAAAGATTATACTGAACTACATTTTTCTCCCCCTCGAGTGAAGCAAAATAAATTTTTTAAATGCCTATAACACTCACCTTTAGCTCTATGCATTCTGTGCATTTCATATGTTCATTTCAGAATAGCTTATGTTAACCTCTAGGTTACATATTTTTTAAGTTACTTGCTATATTTTGTTTAACTTTTGACTCTAATTTTATCCTGAGTGTACGACGCTTAGATCAGAACATTTAAGTGTTTATATTAATAGTATGTCTTTATCTTGCTGACGTTGCCCTCGAATGATCTATGTGTTTTTACAGAAGATGTCTCACAAAAAATTCTCAGCTATTGTAATATAAGTTCTCTCTCTTACTCAAAGTATGCTTTTGCTTAAATTTCAGCTAGTTATGTTTTGACACTAAGTCTTTTTTAAGTGTAATCAAAGCAATACAAAATTTACCAAAGTCCTAAAATTACATTACGAAATATTTCCATAAATAACCTTAAAGACTTTTGACAAGGCATTTGAAAAAGTTTCCGACTTTAATATCTGGTTGTTGACTTAGAATCGTTAAAAATACATGAAGTTATTTGGCTTGAAAAATTATACTAAACAAAATCAGAATCTAAATGGGATTTTAAGTCCAGCTCTTAATATCCTTATTTGATTAAAGTACTAACCTCATTCATAAATGTCAGCGAAAATCACTTGATGCTGGTTTATATAATATTCTCATGTTGAACACCACATTAAAACAATCCTTAAAGTAATAATAAACACTGACTAAGTTAATGCTGGATTTTTGTATCTCATTTTAAGAGCATAACTTTAAGAGAAAAATAATAAGGCAAATGGAAATGGAAATAACTACTTACTAACCAGTCATTCCACTAAATAATAAAGGTCAAATTAATGATTTCATTCCTACACTATTACTCCTTTGGATAACAAAGCTGTAAGTCTAATAGCCTAACGATGTTGGAAACCTCCACCGCACTTACTTTGGAGGGCATTTGATGGGCCAAGGGTGAGGGGATTCAGGGTAAAACCAATGAACAGTAGAGGCATAAGCCCATTGCTATAATTCATTTGCCAAAAAAAAGGAGTTCTTGCAGAAACTAACACACCATTGTAAAGCAATTATACCCCAATAAAGATGTAAAAAAAAAAAAGGAGTTCTTTACTCATAAAGAATGTTGTACAGGATACTTGATGGCTATTAAGACAAAGTCTGTGGATGGTAGGGTTGCAGAAGAGGTACGGGCAAGGAAGCCAAGTCAACACACAGAGTAAGCGTCGATTCTAGTGATAATAAATCACAGCTCCTTCATGATGGAAGGGTGTCAAAATCACCTCCTTCCCTGGGGTAGCTGGCTAGTCCCTGTGGGGAAAGGGACTTTGCTGAGGGCTCAGCGGACGCCTGGTTGCCCCTCCAGAGTTCCACCAATCGCTGCCTGTCTCTCAGGATCTTCACTAGATATTCAGAGGACGACTAGGTTGAACGCCTAAATTGGCAGCAAACAGATCAGCTTGGGTGAGGGGGAGCCCATGTTACTGGAATCATTTCATCGCTGTCACTTCGTTCACGAGCCCAGGGAGCAGCTCTGAGCTGGTGAGGAGAGGCTGGCTGAGACTAAAGCGGTCCCGTCTGCGGATCACGGAGCCTACGGACACATCCTGTCCCAGATCCTCATTTCACCAGTCTCTCATATTCCTCCTAAACTTCCAGCCAACCTGTTAGCCACTACTCACAAATTCCTCCCAGGTTATGTCTCTGGCCCTTTCTCTTTCCAAGCAAAGCAAATAATCAGACGCGCTGTTTGCGATTTTTTTCCTACTGGGAAGATTTTCCCTCCCCGAGGTCCTGGGCCACCTCGGAGGAAGGCTGCACTAGTCCCATTCTAGCTGGAACCAGCATGTCATGCAAAACCACCTCTGGGCCACACCTGAATTTTTGCCTTTTCAGTCAACTGATCAAAGGAAACTCCTCAAGGAACCCGGGGTGGGTTGAGGGTAAGAGATTAGATGAGCAGAAGCAGATGCCAAGATAAGCCGAGGCACAAAGTAGGCACAATGTGTGTACATGCACCTTCGGTAACTTCCTGAATCCCATCTCTTAGGTACCACAGTCGCTTGACGATGGACTGCTTCTGAGCAAACCCAGCTTTACGACATTTTGGATTAAAAAGGCAGTTCAGGGCTTCCCTAGTGGCGCAGTGGTTGAGAGTCCGCCTGCCGGTGCAGGGGACGCGGGTTCGTGCCCCGGTCCAGGAAGATCCCACATGCCGCGGAGCGGTTGGGCCCACGAGCCGTGGCCCCTGAGCCTGCGCGTCCGGAGCCTGTGCTCCGCAACGGGAGAGGCCACAACAGTGAGAGGCCCGCGTACCAAAAAAAAAAAAAAAAAAAAAAGGCAGTTCAGGTCAAATGTTCATTTGGTGCATCTTAGCCAGGTTCTGTGTCTACCAGGGACTAGTAGCAAGTTGTGAGCAGTAGCTATTTCTCAAAGAGGGAAAGGATTTGTTTCCCAAACCCTAAGAGTCTTCTCTTGGGGGTGGCCAGGGGCTGCATACAGCATCTCTATTTTCCCACAGACGTTCTGTGTGCCATTGGATCTTCCCAGTCATGAAGCCCAAGTAGCAGAATTTCTTCTGCTTCAGCTTGGACCATCTTCGGAGCCTTTTCTTGCTCTGGGACCCCCTCAAACCTGACAGCTTCATGGTAAATGGGCAACTTAGCACATTCAGATGTAGCTTATGTTGCTACCAGAAGTCCCTTTTTTTTTAATGAAAAAAAAATCGTGCTTCAGACGAGTTAATCAGTTTCACTGGTAAATAACGCATGTGTACATACACATATGTAAATGCTGTTTCCTAATCAAATAAGTATAAAGCAATTTGTATATGGTATTTAATAGTTTCTTCTGACTCAACAGTCTAGTTAAAGGCAAAATTCCACAATATGCTAAATTCTAATTTTTTTTTTTTTTTGCGGTACGCAGGCCTCTCACTGTTGTGGCCTCTCCCGTTGCGGAGCACAGGCTCCGGACGCGCAGACTCAGCGGCCACGGCTCATGGGCCCAGCCGCTCCGCGGCATGTGGGATCCTCCCAGACCGGGGCACGAACCCACATCCCCTGCATCGGCAGGCGGACTCTCAACCACTGCACCACCAGGGAAGCCCAAGTTCTATTTTTAAATTTTACTACATCAACATGTTATTGAACACTCTGATCATTTTCATTTATCTTTTCTCTTGTTTTTATCATTAGGCATTTTTTTGAAGAATGTAGCATTGCATGGAACTAGCAAATGATTAATAAGACTTCAATTTGGGGAAATTAAAGAAATTAGTCAACATGCAAGCTCTCGTTGCCTCATCTGCTCTCTGTCATGCATGCCTAAATTATCTATGCATCATTTTATCTGGATTTATATCCCTCACTACGGAAAAAATTAAAAGGTGAAAAAATTAAAAAATATTCAGAAAGACTGTGTATGTTAAGAAATATCCTGAAAAAGAACTCTCCGTTGATTATTGATATCACAGATTGATGCCCATATTCTTTAGGGCTGAAGAATTAGTCTTCTGTTCATGAAAAGGAAGTAGGCAGCTGGCTTGTACTCAAACCTGGAAGAGCTGAAAATATACTGATTAAAGATGACTTTGAAAGAGGAAAAGGCCAGAGTCCTGTTACAACTAATCATTTTACGTATTGCTCTCTCGATCTTTGCCCATGCGCACGCACATTTTCTACATCATTCATGAATACACTCAACAATCATTTACTGAGTCTCCTATGTGCTGGCATTGTTATAAACAAAGCACACGCACAGTTTTGTATTTACTTTTTCAACTGAAATTTCAACCATAATATACATTTTTGTCATATTCTTACTGGTCAACGTCAACTTCTCAAGCATCATTTTACTAAAACACGAATGTTATGGAGCTGTAGGTTTTTCAGTTTTCACCTTCATAGGCAACTCCTCATTACAAGGCAGTAGAACATAGTGACTAAGGTTTGGGTTCTGGGGCTAGATGGATCCAAGTCCAAATTCTGGATCCCCACGTACCATGAGACCCACTAACCTCTCTAAGCTTCCTCATTTGGGAATAGTGACACGGTAACATATGAAATGCTTAAGACGGTGCCTAGCACAAAATCAACACTGCTCGTGTTTTTTTTACATATCTCTGTTATCAACCAGTGGAAGTTCTTTTTATTCTTCATGGTTCATCTCACATATTCTCTCCTTCATTAAGCTTTTTCTCATCTTTCCAACTGGAGATCCTCTTTCCTTCCACCAACCTTCCACACATTGTGTTTGTATCGTTCTTACAGCATTTGACACTTCACCCTTTGCTTTCAAAGTGTGTACACCTTTCTCTTACTCACATTGCCAGATTACAAACTCCTTAACAGTATTTTTCTACCTTTCGACCCTACTGGGATGCCTAATGAACTTGCACATTAAATAGATGCTCAATAAATATTTGCTAAGTTGGAAAAATTGTGGATTGTGACTATATTCTACAGGTAGAAAAACAATGATACAGACACGCAATGAGTTTTCGATTAAAATTATTTTAACGTTCAATTGATTTTCATTTCCAATTAAAAATGGTCCATTCCTTTGCAAATCAGTAACACCTGAATTAGAGACTGTTGTCCTATACCAAGGCCTACCTTGTTCTTGGATGATTTCAGTACTTTTTTTAATTCTCTTGACCACTTGCAACTTTTTATTCCGCATAAGTTTATGTTTCTCTTAGAAACTAATAAGTCATCTGGCCCAGTTACAACTATTTTGGCTCTCCAAACAAATAAATGTTTCCCAAAATCTTTTCCTAATGTTCTGACTTACCAATTATCACGTACTTCTTTCCTATATTTTGTTATGCTATTTTTTGCATAAAGCATCAGAATTATTTTCTTCTTTTTGCAGATTATTCTCGGTTTACAAGTATTTGCAGTATCTATAATGGTGTTAATTAAACTCACGAAATAATTTTAACGTACCTTTTCTGTATCTATATGAGAGAACAAAACTGAAAAATGACTTACAGCTCTTAAAGTGTTGCTCGAATCCCAAAAGCTTCGCTTCAAATCCACGTTACCATAAGTAACATCATCATAAAATAATTTAAGAGCATGAAGCTATCTGATTGGCCTCCAGCCATTAGTTTATAAACTTATCAACATAATTCCATTCTTATCTCTTAACTGATGACCATGAATAATGAGTTTAAAATGAAGCTATAATTGCATTAGTCATGGTTATCCTTGATGAATGAACAAATGCAAAAATTGTTGCACTACAGAGATACACATTAATATGATCAGCCATGTAATTATAGTATAGTAATTCAATGCCCTTATGTAGTCAGTGTATAACATATAGACACATCACTAGAAAAAAATTTGATTCAGATTTTTGTAAGGATCCACAAAACTCTGTGTAAGTTATTACAGAAAAGCTAATTACAATGTGTGTCCTTTGGAAAGCTTGCGACTCACCTAACTTCCAAAGTAAAATAAAATCAGTTCAATTAGAGACAAGTAATAACAAATGATTATTTCTGTTTCTAAAGCTGCTAGACATCTTTCACAATTTATCTTGTGATTACATTGGACTTTATAAACTTTGTTTTATTAACACCCATTACAGTTAAGAATGAAATTATCACACCAACAATAACACACTACTTGTGTATTTGCTGGGCACTTTCTAATTCTCAACCATTTCACCTGCAATATCTTATTTGAAATCAATTTTTGCCTAATGTGTCAGTCCCTGTTGGTATGCAAACGACCTTGTACTACAGGGTCATTTGGGCCCTCGTAAATTCTCCCCATGCTAAGGAAACTCTTGGTCCCAATTCTCCCAGCAATATCAACTACTAAGGTATTGTCATCACCCCCAAAACCTCCCTCTGCTTTGTGATGCTGAGTCTGGGACCCTGCAGATTAAATTTCTGCTTTGCCACAGGCTTCTTAAGGCTCTGCCAATAGGGAGAGAGACAAGGACAGAGAGGGAGAGAGAGAACAGAGGAGAGAGTTGTTTCTGTTTACATCCTGTCTCCCCGGGACTTCCTTGGTGGCCCAGTGCTTAAGAATCCCCCTTCCAAGGCAGGCGACTCGGGTTCGATCCCTAGTCAGGGAACTAAGATCCCACATGCTGCAGGGCAACTAAGCCCGTGTGCCACAACTACTGAGCCTGTGTGCTCTGGAGCCCGCGAGCCACAACTAGAGAGAAGCCCACGAGCCACAACAGAAGATCCAGCATGCCACAACAAAGATCTCGCGTGCCACAACTGAAGACCTGACGCAGCCAAATAAATAAATAAACATGTAAATAAACAAATATTTAAAGAAAAAAAGCAAACATTCTGTCTGCCCTCTGTAGCCTCAGGACACCCACCACCACGCTGGCACCTGGTTCCAGCCTTTCCCCAGCACTCCCAGAACCAGCCTATGCGATTCCTGGACGCCTAAACCAAACAACCCTAATATCAACATGACCTGCTCTGTTTTACGGACAACGTTCAGAAATCTGCGGCTCAAACCATAGCTTTATACCAATCGTTCTTGAATTAGTACCCTTAGAGAACTTTGAAAAATGATCTGCATCTATATTATAATCTCATTAAGAAGCTAAACTAGCGTTAACCTTTTAAGTTAAAGATTGAGAGTTACACACTCCCCTTAATGACATGCTTGCACCCTCAGAGGTACAGCCCAGCCACGACTGCACGCTCCTCTGAACAGTCTCCACTCTACAGCACCCTTTCTTCAGGACAACAGGTTCTTTTTCCTTCATGAGCTCATTTTGATTTTTCAATTATGTAAAATATTTACATAGCTCCAAAGTTGCCTCCACCCTTTTCCCTTCCCTCACTCTATGGGTAACCACTTTTATTGGCTTTGAGTTTATTCTTGTATTACTTCTTTTGAAAATATGAGAAAATGGTATGTAGTCTTTTTTAAGTTTGAATTTTCCTTTATTTCTGAAAATTAGAGGCACACTTATTCCATGTTGTGACCAAATGCTCAATGACTGAATGTTGAATTTTTAGAATCTTATCAAAAATCCGCAGCCATGAAAATTTCCAGATAGGGCATTTTCTGGAAAGATTCCTGGCGTAAATAGAATTAAATAAGTAATGAAATAAAGCTCTTGAAGATGGTTTTATGTGATGCTAAACTAGTACATCAAATAATACTCCAGATTACAATTATAGTATTACCTAATCTCTTATTCTGCGTTGAATTTAAAACCTTTAAAAAATATGTCGGCTTAAAGAATGCAATGTTCAAAACACTAATTTGAAAAGGTACATGTATATAGTCTTATCACCCCTTCAGCCTTTCTTAAACAAAGGATAGTCACTCTACATGCTGTTCTGCACCTTATTTATTTCCAATGTGGAATCAAATAGCAATAGAGATGGCTTAACCTCTTCGTTTCCAACTCTTATGCCTCCAGTTTCTCATATCTCATGACACTGGCTGATACTCCCAAAGTTAAACAGTAGTAGAGATACTCAGTGTCTTCTCTTCCTCTTGACTTTAGTAAGAATTCCTCCAATTATGTTCTTAATCAGGTAAGATGGTCACTTCATTGGTTAGGATGAATATTATATACATTATCATATTAGGGCAGCTGTCAATTTCTAATTTGTTACTTTTTAACCTGAATGGGTGCTGAATTTTTCAAATGTCATTTAAGCATCGCTGTAGATGATCACATGATTTTGATCCTTCGTTCTAATAATATGATGAATTCTATTACTGGATTTCCAAATAGGGAGGCACCCCTAGGGCAGGTCCCTTGTGATCACTGAAGATCTCGTGTGGTTGAAACGTCTCATCATGCAACAGTAGGATAAAAAACTGGAAACTTAGTAATGGGTCCTGTTTTTTAAATGGCATCATATTATTTGTGTAAAAAACTTGGACTTCATCCTAAAAGCAGTGAGAAACCATCCACTGAGTCCTGAGTTTTAGAACCATCTCTCTGCAAGCAGAGAAAATCCAATTTGAAGCCGAAGAGTTATTATAATGAACCAGGTGAGAAATGATAAGGCCTGAACTAAATATGGGAGAATCCAGAGGTACTGAGGAAATGTCATTGTCATGACTAATTGAGGGAAGAGGATGAACAGGAAGGAGGGGCCTAAGATAACTTCCGGGTTCTGGCTGGAGGACGAGACAGATGGTTGGGCGTTAACTGGGACAGAGAATACAGGAAGATGAGGAGATCTGACAAGAAGGATGATAAGTCTACGGTGAGTTTTAGATATTTGTGGAACTTCCAAACATAGACCTTTTTTCCCTTAGAGGTTGGGAGAAATGTAAGGGACATAAATAGAAATTTTGAAACCATCGACGTAGAGATGGTAATTGAATCTATAGAGTGGATGAAATTTCGAAGAGTGGAGACAGCAGGAGAAGAAGAGGGCAAAGGTCAAGGTCACCTCACTCACCCCAGGGAGTTGTGGGGAAGATTAAATGATACAGTGTGTATGAAAATACTCTCTGTGTTACCTATTGTTTTCTTCCTAACATCCTTTTCATGGTTTACACAGTTTAAATCAACATGGCTTACAGCAAACATAGTTTATGACTCACATTCATATATGTATATATAAAAATCAAATAAAGACTACGTAAAATTTCCAATCCTACTTCTGTCTCTTCTGGGAAGAATGCTGCAAAATTCCACAGCAGCCCATTTGATGCTTCCTGAGTTTGTTTCTACCTGTAAATGCAAATAATATTTGTTTTTTACAAGTGCTTTTAAACCCCTTTGGGAAAAAAAGGTCACTTGTATTTGATAAATAATATATGATAGTAGTAACTTTCAAAACATACAGATACAAATTGGATCTTATTTACCAAACCTTATTCTACTATCCATAAGTATTTTTATAAGCATATAGCTTCTCCATTCAGTTTCTTTTCACCAATTAAAATGAAAGTCTATGGCACATATATACAATGGAATATTACTCAGCCATAAAAAGAAACGAAATTGAGTTATTTGTAGTGAGGTGGATGGACCTAGAGTCTGTCACACAGAGTGAAGTAAGTCAGAAAGAGAAAGACAAATACTGTATGCTAACACATATATACGGAATCTAAAAAAAAAAAAATGTCATGAAGAACCAAGGGGTGAGATGGGAATAAAGACACAGACCTACTAGAGAATGGACTTGAGGACACGGGGAGGGGGAAGGGTAAGCTGTGACAAAGTGAGAGAGTGGCATGGACATATATACACTACCAAACGTAAAATAGATAGCTAGTGGGAAGCAGCTGCATAGCACAGGGAGATCAGCTCATGCTTTGTGACCGCCTGGAGGGGTGGGTTAGGGAGGGTGGGAGGGAGGGAGATTCAAGAGGGAGGAGATATGAGGATATATGTATATGTATAACTGATTCACTTTGTTATAAAGCAGAAACTAACACACCATTGTAAAGCAATTATCCTCCAATAAAGATGTAAAAAAAAAAAGAAAGTCTGAAGTACTACAAAATGCATTTTATGTACAGAACCGATTTATAACTTCAGAAACGTCACCACAATCCTCATGCTCAACCCCTACAACCTGTAAAATGTGTAGTATATTGGATGCCAAACAGAAATACTAGAGGAATAAACAAAGTAGATGCTTGGGACGTTTAGTACAAGGGCTACAACATAACAATAGGTGGTGCTGCTGGGATGGATACTGAACGTGTACATTTGATTCAACACAATGTCATGGAAATTCTTCCTGAATGGAAGGACTATGCTTATTAAATTAAAGGTTGGTTTGGGAACAGAATGGAAATCTGATCAGGAGGAGCGTTTGAGAGACAAAAGCTTCCAGCAACTTTGCGGACTGAACAGAAAGATACTTCCACCAGTGGGAGCTAGTTTTTGTAAGCAGATTTTCATGTAAAGCCATCAAATTCTATGTTAATTTCTCAAACCCAGAGGCAGCCTGAGTCCTCTGTGCTTCCATTTGTCAAACAAAACCAAGTTATAACTGCCAGGTTCTAAATTTGGATAGGTGCAAAATATACTCATAAATGCTCTTTTTTCATATTTGTAAAATGTCTTTTTAAAATTTTATTTATTATTGAAGTATAGTTGCTTCACAATGTCATGTTAGTTTCATGTTAGTTACAGCAAAGTGATTCAGTTATACATATACATGTATCTATTCTTTTTCAAATTCTTTTCCCATTTAGGTTATTACAAGATATTGAGTAGAGTTCCCTGTGCTATATAGTAGGTCCTGGTTGGTTATCTATTTTATATGTAGTAGTGTGTATATGTTATTCCCAAATTCCTAATTTATCCCTCCCCCCTCATAAATGCCCTTTAGCATAACTATGCTATTATGATTTCTCTCTTTCTCATACTGTAATTAAAGTGGAAGAAGGTTTAAAATCTGGATTTCCCCCCCTGCCTCAGCAGGTGTGGTAGCTCAAGAGCCTTGACCTTCAGCAATGTCATCAGTTAAGATACAGGCCTTTGGCATTTGGGCTGTAGGATTTGGAGAGGTTCTACACACCTGCTCTCCGCTGTGGCCAGCTGATTTGAAGTATCATGATAGACTGGAATTAGATGAAGAAAACTTTCAAAGGAAGAGAACAGACCTGCATATCCCATTTTTCTAAAGCCATTTCTAACCTTGCAATCAAAATGATGTTTTTCCTCTTCTTACATGTCTTTTTAAAGTATGTGACGTTTGTGACAGAAATGTAACCTCCACACCTCTCCTTGGGGCAGAGTTCCAGCTGCAGGGTAGGTGTCCCCACCATGTACTCCCTGGCACACTATACTTCCTTTGCTTGGCACTCCGTCTCCAGAGTGACAGATGTAAATAACTACTTAATTCTCTAGCTTTGGGCTTGTTCCAGGTCCGGATCGCAGTGCCTACCACGTAGCAGGTACCCAGTAAATATTTGTTAGCTGAAAAGCATGAACTCCCAGTACTTATGCGTGGGTATTCTCCAAAGAACCTACACATTAACCCTTGATTCCAACCACTATTTCTTTTTGAGAGCTGGTCAATTCAATGTAATAGCAAGTTTGCATTTGCTCTTTTTCGTTCAAAATTGAGTTAAATGTTCTCCCAGTGGATTATTAGAAACAGCAAACTCTGAACTCATGACTAGTGCTTTTGTACTCTTCGTGGGAAAAGGAGAAGCTGAAAAGAAGAAATCCAGAACCTGCCAGCTTTGGGAACTACAGGCGTAATGGGAATTATCTGTCCAGCCTACTGCGGAATTACACCGATCTTAATTATAGCACAGAGATACTCCCTCAGATGGATTGTTTTAAGGTAGTAAGTAATTAACCAATAAATTTTATTCCACGCTTATTTCACATAAATGTAGCATCTTGAGTTTGGAATAAGGTAAAGGCACATCTGGTTTTCTCTATTCACCCCAAAGTATCATGTTTGGACACTTTTCTCTATGAGTTTCATGAGACGGCATACGTGGCATAGATGTATTTTATGGCTGTGAGATAGGTTATGAAGTCTCTGGTAAAGTCAATCTCTCTCTCTATGGGTCTCTTTTTTAGAAAATCCGTTTATGTGAAATAATTGGGGTAGATTAGTCAAAAATGCTTTCATCTTTGTTTCTTGACTACATTGCATTTTAAAATAATTAAACTCCAGATTGTTTCTGTTTTTCACCTAAGTTTACTGGCACCCAGCAAAGAAGCCTCCACTTTGATTTTAATCATGGCCAGACGATGGAAGCCCTCTGTCTCAGAAACAGCAAGAGCAGCAAGTAGAAACCCTGCTGGGTAATTTCAAAGCAATGCACTTCCTGCTGGTAGCCCTACGGTATGATTTCTGTTCTGCCAAAAGCACCAATAGATGGTAACTGCCAATTTGCACCTCACACATAAATTCACATTATGCCAATAGGCTTCGAGGGAAACCACAAGCTACCCCGCTCAGCCATCAGAGGTCTGTTAACAGACCTTTAACTATGATCTATTGTGCAGCAGGGCCTGAAAGACGCAAGCGGAGTCCACTTTATAGAGACTGCACTGGCCTGACACCGTTTTTCTTGAGATAATTATAAGTGTTTATTTTGGCTTTTAACAACTTTAACCACATTATTTAGCATGTTGCTGTTTGCCTTCAAGTTAAATAAATACAGAGTTCTCCCAGGAATGTTCCAAAAGCTCACACGTAGGGTGGTTTCATCAAGGACAGAAGCCAGGGTATGAGATGGAGGTGGTTAATTACACCAGAGCTTCAAGGATTGGAAGATGTTTCCCTCCCTCCACAAACTAGTAGGCAAGCAAGTTATACCAAGAGACAGAGAATTCATAAAAGAATAAGGTGTGATCTTCCTAATTAAAATACCATGGATCTCCCTTTGCTTTGAGGTTCTGTTCTCAGTGGTTTTTAAATGGAGAAAGGGGTTTACAAGGAATCCTGCATAATGGCCTGCAACGTCTTCGAAGACAAATTTTGCTGCCATTGCCATGTGGAATACAGAATTGCACTTCTCTGAGTTACCTAGAATTAGGTTTAAAAATAACCTTAGCTGGGGCTTCCCTGGTGGCGCAGTGGTTGCCTCACTAGTAAGTTCTCACTAGTAAGAATTTCTTATTCTTTCCGAGTTTAGTGCTCTTTCATTAGGTTATGCTAATTGAATGAAACGATGAAACATTAATTTCCTCACTTCATCCTACCTAGCAGGGATGTATTACAGTGAAAACTATATAGGGTATAAAAGTAAGGCACAACAAAATAGTTCATATAAAATCTAAAACCTTCCACACTAATCCATTTTTGCTGTGATTCACATCAAATTGTGAGTTTTTTCTAATTTGAGAGGATTAGACTGGCCTCTAATTCCTTTTCTACACTACTGAATACCAGAATATACTGGACCAATGTCTTCAAAGTTATTTTGAGCCTATAATTCTATATCAAACGAAATTATTATTCACATCTATGGTAATTTTAATGAATTTTATGAACTCTGTCTTAGCATTTCCAACTAATTCTAAAACCCCAGTTTTTCCCCTTTGAGTATATTACACTAATTTTTGAAGAAGGTCATGAACGTATTGCTTACTAAGAAGAAATGAAGTATTAGTTGATTAAATTAAGGCAACTAGTAAACGTAAAAGAACTTTACTGATAATAAATAAATAAATATTCACATCTATTCATCTAAGCAAATTAATCTTCAGTCCTACAATGACTTGGGAAGTTTATCCATGCACACATATTCTGAAAAATTCATGAGTAAAATATTAAGAATTCAAATCTACCAGTAAATTACAAGAAGAATGCTCAATAAACACACAGGCTTATCCTTAGAATTTAAAGATGGTTTAAATGTATAAATCTATTCATTCAATTCACCATATTAACATATAAAAGGAGAAAACCCATAGGTTTATTTTGAAAATTTCTGGTAAAGCATGGCCTGTAATTACTTTTGTTGATAAAGGGAGAGAATAAGATGCCTAGAAAAGTTATAACTTAAACGTTATATAAAAACCTGTGATAAATACAATAATTAAGGATTGCCAAATGAAATCAGGAGCTAGACAAGGACACTCACTATCATCACTGTTATTCAAGCTTATTTTGAAACATTCCAGCCAATGCAATAAAATAAGAAAAGTGAACTGTACACATTGGAAATCAAGAATCAAAACAAAGCTGCCGTTATTTGCATAGTATACGTTTGTCTGCCTTAAGACACAAGGACAACTGAAAAATTACTAAAACTAATAAAAGAGTCCAGTAAGGTAGCCAGGTAAAATACAAATATATAACAATTAATAATAAATTAGAAATATAATGGAAGAAATATCCAATTTTCTAGAATAACAGAAAGCAATAAAATGAATAGGGACAAGACTAACAAAAAAGTTCATGTAGTCTTGAAGAAAACATGTATATCTAACGGAAGAATCTTTAAAAGTACTGAATAAATTAAAAGTCATAACACCCCACTAGATGAGAAGACAATAAATTATGACATGATTATGTGGGTGAACAAAGTACTGCAGACTGGGCAGCTAAACAACAGAAATTTATTTTCTCACAGTTATGAGGCTAGAAATCCAAAATCAAGGTGTCAGCAGGTTAGTTTCTTCTGAGGTCTCTCTCCTTGGTCTTCATGTGTTCTTCCCTCTGAATCTGCTTGTTTCAAATTTCCTCATCAGTTATGTTAGATCAGTGCCCCCATAATGATCTCATTTAACTTAATCACCTCTTTAAAGGCTCTGTCTCAAAATACAGTCACATTCTGAGGTACTAGGGGTTGGACTTCAGGATATGATTTGGTGGGGAGAGGGGGGCACAACTCAGCCCATAACAATGACATTTCTTTCTCAAGGTAATCTAAACTTTCAAAAAAATTATTATTGAAAACTCAACAGAACTTTTTATGGAAACTGACAAGGTTATTATAAAATTTACCCATTAGAGTAAACTCATAAGAAAATTGTAAAATACAACAGCATTGAGGGACAACTTGCTATACCAACTGTCAATGCACTCTATTTACCTATGAAAGTGCTCATGGTATAGTGTTTAAAAACACTGACGGGGACTTCCCTGGTGGCGCAGTGGTTAAGAATCCACCTGCCAATGCAGGGGACAGGGGTTCGAGCCCTGGTCCAGGAAGATCCCACATGCCGCGAAGCAACTAAGCCCATGCTCCACAACTACTGAGCCTGCGCTCTAGAGCCCGCGAGCCACAACTGCTGAAGCCCACGTGCCCAGAGCCCACGCTCTGCAACAAGAGAAGCCACTGCAATGAGAAGCCCGTACATTGCAACGAAGAGTAGCCCCTGTTCACTGCAACTAGAGAAAGACCGCGCACAGCAACGAAGACCCAACGCAGACGACAAAAAAAAAAAAAAAAAATTGACCATGGATAGGCAATATTCAGCTATTTACTAGCTCGTAACCCTGGGCAAGTTACTTAACCTACTCGGACCTCAGTTTCCTAATATGTAAAATGGTGACAATAATGTTAATTACCACATATGGTAGTTGTGAAGATTAGTACAATGATGCCAGGTGCTTATTAAAGTTTCAATAAATATTAGAGATTATTGTTATTAAGGACCGCTGCTATAGAATTAAAACAGTATGAAGAATAGATAAATAGATCAGTGGAACAAAACAGAAATTCCCAAAAGAGAGTGACGATTATATAGGAATTTAGTCTATGAAAATGTTGGCAATAAAATCTGTGAGTAAAAGGTTAACTATAATGCAAAGTGAAGAGAAAGCCACTTCTGTAAGAAAATATTTGCAACATATTTAGCAGAAACAGAATTAAAATTCTTAATATATGAAAAAAGTTAAACTAAAGAAAAATGGGCAAAAATCATGAACTGGCAGAAGAGGGAGTACTAAAGACTAATAACCATGCAAAATCATGTACAACTTCATAGATAATAAAGGAAATGGGATTAAAAAGATGTTTTACCTGCTCAACTGGTAAAAACTCCAAGAATTGATAATATCCAGGGTCCATACAGTTTGGGAAATGGAAACTTAATATATTGTTAGTATAGACTTTTAAAGCACAATGTGGAAATGTCTGTCGAAATTATAATGCACAAGTTACTTGACTCAACAGGTTTACTTACAGGAATCTCTCTTACAGAAGCAATAAGGCAGATGGGTGTATAGAAACTTTATTCTTTGTAGTAGTAAAAAAATTGGAAACAACCTAACTATCCAGCAAGAGGGGAACGCTGAAATAAATTATGAAACATTCATTCATAGAATGTTAAAAAGAATTACATAAACAAAATATGACATAAGAAAATGTCTATCAGTTATTATTATTTGTGGTTTTTAAAAACCTTTATGTCTAAGCATGAATAAATGCCTAGAAAAATGTCTGGAGATACATATATGAATAATAGTTATCCCCAGACAGGGGAAAAGGCTGGAAGATTAAGATACTTTTAAGGAGGCTTATTTTTATATATCTAAATCAGTTGTAATTTTCAAAGTTAATCAGGTATTTCTTTTATATTTAAAAAATTTAAAGATACATCCTTTTGAAGTTTATTCTTCTAACCCATTTCAACATAAATTCCTACCAAGGTGTGCCAAGTCCAGGAGTATCACTGAAAATTAGCTACTGCTTTCTGAAGAATTTGGGCTGCAACTAGATACAATGTTGGTATCACATTGTTCTGCCAGCCTCTCAAAACAAATATTAACCAAGATTGATTTTTCTACTTTTTATTTTATTAATTTTTACAAAAGACAAGTTGAAATTATTATTGCTTCTTCCATTTTATACATGAAGATAGTCATAAAAGAATTAAAGAGTTTGAACCAAGTACAAGTCAAGAACAGAGTCTAAATTTGGGTATCTGTTAAATCAGAATAAGACTATTATAATACCATGTGATTTTCTTCCATATCAGAAATTCTTCCCATTACAATAATTCTCCTGTAGCCATAAAAAGTGATTATGTTTTGAAGTATAAAATCTGACTATTTGCCCCCAAGTCTGAATTCAAATTCAAAGTTAGATGAAATAATTAGTGTAAAAAACAGGTTTTTGCAGAGAAATTAATGTTTACTGCATATTTTAATCCTTTTCTAAAATTTTCCTAAGCTTCTCTCTCTTGATGTAAATAGTTCCTTTTGGGTATCCTCTAAGGAATTCATACTGTTTTGTAAATGCCCTGGAAGACTGGATACCAGGCTAAATAAAACAGTACAAACATTTTGGTAAACTTCCTGGGTCATGTCACGACTTCTGCATATTGAAAGAGTCACACCAGGCCAAACTGTTTGAAGGTCTAGAGATTCATGGAGAACAGCTTTGAAAGAATGGTAGTCTCATTATTTAACCCTATCTAGCACTTGACCCCTGTGCACTAATCGTGTGCATGTAAAAGCTGGACCAAAAGGAAACAATGCTAGGACACATTCCTGATCTTTTTCCTCTGCCCTCATGTTTGTACAACTTTACTGGTTGCCGTTGGCTGTCATGCTTCATACTTGGAAATATGTCATAGCATTATATATACATTTTAGTGGTAAAAAAAACTTTATTTGCTAATTCCATTCTCATATAATGAAGGGGAGGGCGAGGATTCCCTTTTATCCCTACTTGTACAATATTTCAAGGACATGTTCATATCTCCTTCGAGAAGTCAGACCTGTTGGTGCATTGTGTATAGTTCTGCAACCATCATCATGTCTATAATAGCCCATTAATTTGAATTGTAGTATAATTTTGGAAATTGACCACACGTTTCAGTTCATAAATCCAACCAAAATTTTTGTGACACATGCAATAAATATCTAACTGTGTAAGTAGTAACCTTACCGAAAATAGCTGATAAAATTAAATATAAACAGACTACTGCAGATTTCTTCAGAGGAAATATTCATCAGAGTGCTCATGTAACTATAAACGCGCACCTCACATGTCTATGTAAGACTATGGAATATTTAATTTCCCTAGACAGAGGTCAAGCAGTTATCTTTCAGTAAAAGGTAAGCAAAATTCACACAATATCCTGATAGTTTTGCTTGCCCTTTTATCCACTCCTGATGCCAAGGAACTGTAAAAGGGCAAGGGCTTAACCATGCACCATCTGTGCTCCCTGCATGTGGGAAGTGACAACTGGGTGGCAAAAGCTTTGATTCTACAAACGTCAGAGCTGCAGGAACCATCTAGGGAGGAGACGATCTGTGAGATAAAACAAAAACTGGTATGAGCTACTTCCCCCAGATTCCTAATAACCCTTTATGAGATTCTAATGTGTTCAGTTAACTTGACTTTTCCTTTGTGTTGTTTTCCCATCTTTAAGCCACTCCACACTTAACTAACTTTGGCTAGATCACTGGTAGTGAAATACAGTCATAAAGCCAGTTCTAGAAGCCATGCCAACCCAAAGTCTAGACCTAGAAGTTCCAGATAAGGGTAATACAAGCCCTCATTCAAAAGTTTGCTAGACTGTAAGCTGCTTGAAAATTAACACCATATTTTTGCTGTAAAATTATACGTAAAAAGTGTTAAGTACCTCCTACAAATGCCATGGACTTCACTTCAAACAGATGGCAACTAATAATTTGACTATCATTAAATGAGTAAAGGGAACATACCTTTTTATTAATGTTACTGTCACTTTCTTGGCAATCATCTCCTCATTTATCATCAAAGTACTACCTGGTATGGCAAATTCAAAACTTGTTACAAGCAGTTTTCTTTGCTAAATTAATTGTTGGATTCATATATGACCATATGGCTGCCAGCCATGTTCTATTGAAGTGGTTTGCCTGTAAAGTGGAAGAAAACATATTTCTATTCCCAGAAGGAAAAGCAAAAAACCTTTAAGTCACAAAACAAAACAAAAATTTTAAAAGCCCAGAGAAATCTAGCTATCCTGTTGGCATGTGGGTCGGACCAAATTAGAGGCAATGTCCCAATATGAGCCCTTGTCGATTGCGGGGAGAGGCTCTGAATCTTCAGCCCTATTGTATGTTTCTTCCTCTCCTCATTTTTTACAGATGGTAGCAATCATAATGACAGTATTGCTTGCCATTGCATAGCAACAAATGTAATGCATCAGTGAAGCTTCTTTCTAAAATAAGTAAAAGATCAGTAGAAACCTAAGTGTAATTAGAATATTTATTTGAGGAAAAATGATAACCCAGAGCCAGACATGAAACCCTCTGAATACTTTAAAGGGAAAGCATCCCAAATCAGAGAAGCCAGAGTTGCTTTGGGCATTCCCCTACCATGTCCACAGGGCTCCAGAGACAGACACCAGGTCAAAGGGACTCCTCAGATGGAGGCCAAGGAACATCTCAGCGAGAAGGGGGCCCCGTAGACACACACAGATGCAAAGAGCACCCACACCTCAACCTATAGCTCTACCCCCTTGACTTCATACATTGTGTGTTATTCATCTCTGGAGCCTCAACTGCACTTTCCCTGACGTATACTAAATAAATAAAAGTTCAAGGATTAAATGAATGAGTGAAAACCATCAATGGCCTGATCGTTGACCAAAATGAGCAAGAAAAAAAAAAAGCCACATCAGACTAAAATGCTCAGATCTATTAAAAAATAAAAGCTTTAATCTGTTGGTAATAGTCTCTTATTAGAATACTGTATGTATGGGAAATTAAATACCTATAAGACATCATTATGCCTGGATGCAACGTGTCTTCCATATGACTGATACATCTTTTCCTCCTTAGAGCTGGAGGGTTATGGAAGAACAGAACACTTCTAAGTGTGTTATATTTGTGGTTAAGGCTGATACAATAATACAGCTCATCAACGCTGACCACATTGATTTTACTGTTGACTTCCTTCCTACCGTATTATAAAGAAAACTAAAATTATGAGCACATGACTATTGGTTATTTTAGACCATCCTGTAATTCTTTGCCACTTTAAGCAGTGTAACTTGGCAAACAAATCCAGCCAACCAAGACTAGTTAAATGAGCCAAACGTTTATAACGTGGTTTAATGACTAACTGTGCGTAACTTTATTTAAATGATTTTGTTTTTCCACTACGTGGAGTACAGTGTACAAGAGCCACGCCAGAAGGGCACACTGACCCCTTCTAATCTCTAACGGATCTGTTGTTAGCCTAATAAGGATCTGGTACTGGACATTTGGTGATGGCATGGTGTATTTTAGTACTGACCATTTGAATGTTCATGGTAAAGAGGCCGGAGAGAATGGGCAATTACAATTTAATAATACAAAAGAATGAAAGGTGGGCAAAATGACTTAGCACAGATGAAACCCATCAATTTTGCATTTAGTTGGGATGCTGAGGTCTTTGCATCATAGATTCTCAAGCAAATATCCATAACTCTATGCTTGGAATCCTCTCAGTGAAAGAAAAATATAATAAAATATACAGAAAATTGAGAGAAAACTCAATGGACATTTAATTGTTCTTCATAATCTACCCAACACAGCACCAACACTTATTAACAAAAAAGTTATATTTTCCTTGTTAATAAAATAGAGAAGAAAAATCTGTAAGAGCATAGGTTTTGATACTGGCATATGACAATACGTAATCACAGATAAAGGATATTAATTATACAAGTATTCATTGAATGTCTACCAGTCTTACTTTACACTACATTATTTTTGTCACGTATTTTCCCAGGTACTTAAGAATTCCAGAATCCTTCCTGCCTGACCATAGATTGTCAAAAAGAAGGCCCCACAATCGTATCTACAAGGACAAACATTATATCACAGTCTAGTAGGGAAGATACACAAGTAAGAAATTACAGTCCAGGTGATAAAATGTAATGAGAGTCTCAGCAGGGACACTGATCCATTGGAGGCGAAGACAGAAAGGCAGCAAGAGGAAGATCAGGGAAGTCCTGACAGAGAAATAACCATGAGACTATAGGTCTAAAGAATGAATAGGGGCTTCCCTGGTGGCACAGTGGTTGAGAGTCCGCCTGCCGATGCAGGAGACACGGGTTCGTTCCCTGGTCTGGGAAGATCCCACATGCCGCAGAGCGGCTGGGCCCGTGAGCCATGGCCGCTGAGCCTGCGCGTCCGGAGCCTGTGCTCCACAACGGGACAGGCCACAACAGTGAGAGGCCCACGTACCGCAAAAACAAAAACAAACAAACAAAAGAATGAATAGGGATGATCTAATAAAATGTGGAGAGCATCAGACATAAGGGTGCAAAGGGAAAAAGTTAGGAAAAATATCCTAGACAGAAGGAACAGCATCCTTGAAGGCCTGGAAGAAAGGGCAAGCATGAAACTGAGGGGTCAGGGAGAAGTCCATCATGGGTAGAACAGGAAGTTAACAGCAGAACAGGAGACAGAAAGGTCCTTGGGATAAGTAGGGTCCCAATCATGAAGGATCTTATAATCTATGTGGAAGACACTGGAATTTAACCCAAGAACAGAGCGGAGCTAGTGAAAGGTTACAAACAGGGTATGACATTAGCCTTTTGGAAATATCCCTCTGACTGCCTAGTGAAAGTGGATGTGTAGGACAGACTTCAGGGGAGCCAGCAGAAGTAAGTTAGGAAGAAGCTATTACATCATCTACCCAGGAAATGTTGGTGACCCGCTCTGGGACAGTAGCAGCAGAAAGGGAGAAAAATGTGTGCATCTGAGGGAGTTTTAGGTGGATTTAGTATAAGGTGATTGATAATAATAAGCAATAAGCAGGATTTCATGATTGATTAGATGTGTGAGTGAAGGAGAGGGAAGATACCCAAGATTTTGATATATGGGCAGCTGAGTGGGTAGTGGCACCATTCGTTAGTTTAGGTTTAGAAGAGGAAAAAGGAAGAGTGGGGAGGGGAGGAAGAAAGGGGGAGGGAGAAGGAGTTAATTCGCTACCTTTCGTAACTTTTGATTTTTAGGGGTCTGTGAAATACTGAACTGTAGATGTCCTGAAAGCACTTAAACATGAATTTCTGGGGCTCAAGAAAGAGGTCTAGGATGGGATACAAATCTAAGATATATCATGAAGGATCAGGGAATTTTAATCCAAAGTTCATGATGGGACTCAAAAAAACCACCTGAAATTGTATGCAAAATGTGTGGGTTTAATTTTCTCTTCTCTGGCCTAGTTTCTCAAAGTAAAACTTATATTACTGATTTACAGCTGTATTCTTTTCTAGCACAAGCATTTAATGCTATAAATTTCCCTCTAAACACCATTTTAGCTGCATCCCACTAATTTGATATAGGATGTTTTCACTGTCACTCAATTCAAAAATTTTTCTGATTCCCTCTGAGATCACCTCTTTGACCCATGGATTATTTAAAGTATGTTGTTGAATTTCCATGTATTTTTGTATTTTCCAGATATCTTTCTGTAACTGATTTCTAAGTTAGTTCTATTATGATCATAAACTCTATAAAATTTCAGTCTTTCAAAGTTTATTGAGATTTGTTTTTTGACCCAGTATATGCCTAACTTCATGAATGTTCTACACTTATCTAAAGGAATGTGTGTTCTGTCATCATTAGGTGTAATCTTTTATAAATGTGAACTAGGTCAAGTGGGTTAATTGGTTGTGTTTCTCTGAAGAATCTTGACTAATACTTGACTAATATTGAGTGTCTGAATTGTTGTTTTCCTTTAAAAAGTATTGAGAATTCCCTGGCAGTCCAGTGATTAGGACTCCACGATTCCACTGCAGGGGCCACGGGTTTGATCCCTGGTTGGGGAACTAAGATCCTGCATGCCATGAGGAGTGGACAAATTTTTTTAATTTAAAAAATTAAAAAAATAAAACGTAATGTATGCTTCCTTTGTGGTCCAGTGGTTAAGACTCTGCACTTCCAATGCAGGGGGCACGGGTTCAATCCCTGGTGGGAAACTTCCACATGCCTTACAGCCAAAAAAAAAGTATTGTACTTTGTTTTGGCAGGTAGTTAAATTCCTTGAGGATCAATTTGATCTTGTTATATGTTCTTTTTAAGATTTGTTAGGATGGGTCTAGAGTAGCTTTTTTACTTTAGATTTAATACAGCCTTTCTTAGGTCCCAAGTGAATGCCTTGGGGAGCAAGCATCTCTCTATTAATTCTAAATTAATTATTAAGCATGCATTTCTCTACTAATTCTTGTAGCTTCTTGCCCCTCAATTATATTCCAAATACAAAAAGATAATGTGTTTTTAAAGTTAAGGGGGAAAAAAGAAGATAATCAGTATACAAGTTGTCTTTTTATTTATTTATTTTTTTGTATTATAGTCTTCACTTAAATTCAGCAGCCGTTAATACCCAGCCATTAATACCCTCCCATACATCTCCCATACAACTACCTTTGCTCAGATACATACGCCAGCAAGCTGGGCATAGAAATGTCAACACAACGAGTATTTTGCCAACCATAGCAAAAAATAAACCAGAATTAATTGTTACTGCAGTTATGTCTTGAGTGCAAGGGTGCCACTGATTCTCTTGAAATAATGACTAATGAAAAGTTCAGACAGCAGTAAGTTTTTGACATGAATCTGCAGATGTTAATTAACCATATTACCCAGCGTAACACACTTAACTCATAGGAAAGGTAACATTTGTATCAACTAGGTGAAAGACTCTTTCAAGTATCAGCTTCATTTTTAAATGTCTATCATAAGTCTTGGCATTAATCCAAATACTAAAAGAAGTGTTTTGATGATGGTATGCAGACACATGTATCCCCCCCCCCAAATTGTTATAATAAAGATGATAAAGTCAAAAAGTGAGAAATGATCTGCTGGTAGGAAAAGCCAAAAGAAAATAAGCTTCCAAGTAAAACAAAGCATGCAATGGCTATTAGGCAACATAAATAAAAAACACTGGCTACAGGGCCATTTTCTGGAAAAGACAGAAACCAACCACTGTGGCCAGAAAATTAAGGCACTAAGGCATCAGCCAAAGCAACTTTCATTAAGCACTAGAATAGTTCCAGCCAAACAAAAGATGTATGGGGCTCAACTCAGTTTGATTTATTGGAAGTTTTAGTGCAGAATTATAATTTGTGATTAAAAAAAAAGCCAAATGTGCAGTTTTGTGATGGAGATGATACATTAAGGGAAATGAGGAGCTACACGGCGGAAATAAGGAATACTTGAAACTGTTGGAATTTAAGCATTTAAAGGTTGAATCAAGGCAGGTGAGCTTTCATGAACCTGACAAATTGTACTTTTCTCTAAGTTGGAGCCACCTGAAAAATTCCAATTAGCCAGTGCGATTAAGAAGTAAAGTTCTATCTGTAGTTTGCTTTGTCTGTTTGTTTCTGGAGATGGGGTGGCATCGCAAATCACTGCTCCCCAAAGTGTATCCTCAAGGAAGCCGCAAATAAATAAGGGTCACTGGTGATTACCAGTTTATTTTTTTAGCAGCGGTTATACTTTTCTTTAGCTGAATTATCATAGACTTCATTCTTTAGTCTAGATTGTTCTATAATTTAAACAAAGTGTAATACCTACATTTGAGAGGCCTCTGTATCAGTTGCACTTTAGGCTCCCAAGCCCAAGGGCTCCCAAGACTTTGAAAGGAGATTTATGTGTCTTAAGTACAATTGGAGTGTGCTGCACCCTCAAGAGAAGATTGTAAACAATCAGAGACCAGATAGGGGTAATTCAAGTATTCAGTTCTGACAACAGCCAAAAAAGGCCCATGTGTTTCCTGGAAGACCCGACACGAGTAATAACCCTTGTTAGGTACACGGCACCAAGCCCACCTCCAAGGTCTGAAGCTACAGCATCCACGTTCTCTTTAAAGAGTTTATGACTCTTCCTTAGCCTCAGTCACTAAAACATTCTGAAATCACACCAACGGTGTGGTTCAAATTCTTTTTTTACACTTGAGAAGTAATTTCTGAAATATCAAAGTGACCTGGCAATGCAACTTCTAAAAACAGGGTAAGTGTTAAAACTAATTTATAAACTTGTAAAGATATTTTGCTTTTTGTTTAATTAACAATAATGCTTCCCTCAGATGACTCTCACCAAATGGATGGAAATAGTGTGGCAGTAAATAGAGAAAAAGTAAAACCTGCCTTCAATGTACTTAAATCTTCTTTCAGAGGCCCGACAGAAATTAAGGTCTTTGCTTTACGCTACAACTTTTGGGTGAGTTACTTCCTTTGCAATTTCATTGGGAAATTCCATAAAGGGAGGTGAATATGCTTTTTTCCCCCCCTCTGCGTTCTACATAGAAGACAAAATGTAAAAATCAGGTCTCCGTAGTCCAAATGAAATGTAATATGATGGCAATTATCTGGGTCATTCAAGGGAAACCAGTGCATTAGTGGTGATTTGGGAAAAGTTGCTTTCTTTTTGCTTGAATTATACATAGAGTAGCTTCTATTACTTTACCACTTCGACATTTTTTTGTCTGAGTCTCTGTACAGTTATTCTAAGGTCAGAAATATCCTGTCTTAAAAAGCATACTTAATGTCCTTTTACATACATGCCATTTATAAACCTAAAAAAAATCATCTTAGCCAGTTAACTACTTTAAACAAACACGCATACACAGATATGTATTTTTATCATAGAAGTTTGAGCTTTTCTATATAGATCTACACTCTCATCACTATCCATAATGAATTTTACAATATTTTTCACATTACTTCCTCAAATGATTTCTATTCATTAATTCAAGGAAAGGAACTTTACTCCATCGAAATTCCTAGCTTAGGAATTAGGGTCCTCCCTACCACAACAATTTCCAGATTAAAGTTGAGAGTTTGCAGAATTGAAATTTCGGGCCTAAGAAATCCTCTGGCATTATAATGCACTGTCAGATTAGAACCTACATAGAAAAAAGAAAATAACTGATTCAAGATAGTTATTCTGTCCCATACTGTTTAGCATGTATACAATGGCAAGAATCACCTAATTCAGCTCTGCTAACTGAATTTATTTCCATTTTTCACTTTCTTCTTATGGTCCAAAGTGTGAGTACAATGTAACGTAGTAATGATAGATTGCTATCATCAAGTAGCGGGCAGGGTCAATGTCACGACATCCAGTTGAAAGAAGAAAAGAGAACCCTGTGTAAATGACTCACAGAAGTCTCTCACTTACGAAAATTATTTGGTTTAAACTACAAATGCCCAATATCAGTAAACACGAGAACTAATTTTATAGTACTATGTTACTAAAAGGAAAACAAAAGTGAGCATCTTTCCCTCGTAAATATTCATAAATTTTGAAGTTCTAAATATAAGAGTAATATATGAATACTGTAGAATTTTTATAAAATGTAGAAGTTATTTGGAGAATTTAAAAATCACCTCTATTTCATCACTCAGAGAATATCACTATAAATGTCTTGGTAGAAGTTTTTTCAGGTTTTTCCTGTGTATATGCATGTGCATACACATATAATTCAGGAGAACTAATTTTATAGTACTATGTCACTAAAAGGAAAACAAAAGTGTCTGAGCATCTTTCCCTCGTAAATATTCATAAATTTTGAAGTTCTAAATATAAGAGTAATATATGAATACTGTAGAATTTTTATAAAATGTAGAAGTTATTTGGAGAATTTAAAAATCACCTCTATTTCATCACTCAGAGAATATCACTATAAATGTCTTGGTAGAAGTTTTTTCTGGTTTTTCCTGTGTATATGCATGTGCATACACATATAATTCATATCATAGTGTATGCAATACTCTATAACCTGCTGTTTTCTTGCAGCAGACGATTTACATTTATCCATGTCAGGAAGTAGTCTTCCAAAACATGTAGAGAAATCACATCATATGAACATACTATAATTTATTTAACCAATCCCTTACCACTGTAATCTTAGGCTATTTCTAATTTTTCATCTTTACAAATATTGCTGCAGTAAATATTTTTAGTACCTAGCTCAAAATACTTTCTTAAGATAAATTCCTAGAAGCAGAATTACTCTCAAAAAGAATACAAGTATTTTAAGGCTTTTAATAGACTGCTGAATTTCCATCTAGAAAAGTTGTTCTAAGTTACATTCCCAGCAATAATGTATGTGAGCGCACATACACTTATCTTTTTAAACCACTGTCACTCCAAAATATTAAAATTGGTTTCTCATTTTAATTGGTCTTTACTTGATTACTACTGAAGTTTATTACTCCTTTTGTGCTCCCTTGTGATTGGTCTGGATATATCCTTTGCTATGTTTCTACTGGGGTAAAGAATATTTTTCTAAGTAAATTTCTTTTTAATGTCTTCTAAAATGTGGGAACAAAACACAATTCAAGAGGGACTTCCCTGGTGGTGCAGTGGTTCAGAATCTGCCTGCCAATGCAGGGGATATGGGTTCAATCCCTGGCCTGGGAGGATCCCACATGCCACGGAGCAACTAAGCCCGTGTGCCACAACTACTGAGCCTGCGCTCTAGAGCCCGCGAGCCACAACTACTGAGCCCATGTGCCACAACTACTGAAGCCTGTGCGCCACAACTACTGAGCCTGTGCTCTAGAGTCTGTGAGTCACAACTACTGAGCCCACGTGCCACAACTACTGAAGCCTGCAAGCCTACAGTCTGTGCTCCACAACAAGAGAAGCCACTGCAATGAGAAGTCCGTGCACCACAACGAAGAGTAGCCCCCGTTCACCACAACTAGAGAAAGCCCACGCGCCATAACGAAGACCCAACGCAGCCAAAAATTAATTAAAAATACATATGCTTAAAAATAAAAATAATTTTAAAAAACACTATTCAAGAGATCTTAACTCACCTGGCTAAGGAGGGAAATTGTGGATCCTAACTTTATTACTTGCATGTATACATTAATCTTTTAATGTTCACATAAAAAGTGCTTTTAGTGTCATCTTGATGTTATCCTGCAACTCTGCAGACTACTGCTAAGTTCTTTCCAACTCTGAGATAGCTCTATGTCATATCATGCTAGGTCAGTGGACCACTTGGGATTTATTTTTAATGAGGTTATCATTTGATTGATATATTTGAAAAGGAATCCCTGTAAAGGGCTTCTGAGATTTTGAATTCACTACCGCTAATGTAATTCTCACGATTAAATCCCAGCTATTTCCCCTGGATTATACAGACCTATTACCTGAAAGCAGGCCATTCACCTGTGTCTTCTCTGCACACATTTGTCTCTCTGCCTCCAGATGTGGGTGCCCCTGGGGACCCAGTCTTGGACTCTCCCCTGTTTTCTTTCTGCCTTCCTCCCAACAAATCATCTAATCCTGTGGCTTGAAGTATGATCTCCACATTAGTGATGCCCTAATTTTTATCTGCAGCTTCAGCCTTTCCCCCAAATACCAGACTCAGATTTCCAGCTGCCTATTCAACACCTTCCCTTGGATGCCTAAGGGGTCTCTCAAAGGTCAGATGTTAACAGCAGAACTCCTGACTCCCCGATATGCTGCCCTGCCGTGCTCGTCTTCCAGCCTCTCCCAGATCAGTAAATGGTTCCGCTCCCCCAGCCCAGCAGGGTTTCTCTGGGGTTTTGTACATCTCAGTTCTCCAGCCTGGAACATCCTTCTCCTAGAACTTGACGGTCTCCCCCTCCCCTTCATCTAAGTCTCTGCTCAAATGTCACCTCATGAGAGAGACCCCCCCACACACACTGTATCTGAAATATCACTCCTGCCATCACTCTCTATTCCTTTATTTCGATGTATTTATCTCTGGAGCATTGAATGTGTGTGTGCGTGTGTGCATGTGTGTGTGTGACGCACACTCCATAAAAGCGAGTTTTCTGTGTTTTGTTCGCCGTATCTCCAACCCCTAGAACACAATAAAAAATGTGTTCTCCCCTCCACCTGCACTGACCCTGCAACGTACATTAGCTTCATACCCTTAAGTATTAAGAGGAATGTACTACTTTCTAGGACCTTTCTTGTTTAAGTTTCTTCCAAAAGAGTTAATCACAGCATTTGAAAAAAATAGATGCTGACCTTTGGTACCAAAAGGGGTCATGGGTGATTGTACAGTCCGGTCACCTGGCTTCAGTTAGATAATATGTTATTAAATCCCCTTTTTTTTTTTTTTTTTGCGGTACACAGGCCTCTCACTGTTGTGGCCTCTCCCGTTGCGGAGCACAGGCTCCGGATGCGCAGGCTCAGCGGCCATGGCTCACGGGCCCAGCCGCTCTGTGGCATGTGGGATCTTCCCGGACTGGGGCACGAACCCACGTCCCCCTGCAGCAGCAGGCGGACTCTCAACCACTGCACCACCAGCGAAGCCCCTAAATCCCTTTTACAAAGTAATGGTTAGGATCCCCAAAGCTTGTGGTTAATGTTCAACTGAGGTTGAGCTCACAGGTTACCATGATTCGGTGATAAAGAGAAGAGTTGGGAAAACCTATCTGTTGTCGCTTTTAACTAGTGTGTCATGTCACACTATCTCACTGCAAAACAATAATATCACGATGAGGAAAGATGCAGGCGATCCCAAGCTGTGGGGAGAAAACACTCATTTGTCTGCTCTATTAGCTACGGTTAATTCAAAGGGATAATATGCCAGCCCCTCAGAGTTGTTTTTTTTTTTTCCTTTTACTCCTTTCTTCACTCTTTTCCCCCATTTATGATTGATATTTACCTAGAACTCTTGGCGGAGCCCTGAACTCTGAGAGCTGTTTGAATTCGTCACAGTTTCGTTCAGAAAAGATCTGACTGGTAAAGGCAGTCCTCCACCTTCCACTCTCTGTAGAAGCATCTGTCAACAGCACACCCAGAGAGAGTCAGGACAGAGACGTAAACCTAAGTCCATTCACTGCTGGCAAACAAACAAACAAAAACCCCTGAGCACCAGTATCGCTGGAGCTGGTCCTTAACCAAAATACAGTTTAAGGAAGGCGTTAGGAGAACTTCGGGATGGCTGTGACGTGAATGTCTGTCTCAACTCAGAGAAGAAAACTTTAGCCTTTTGAAGACTCAACATTTTATTTTGAAACAGAGAGGCTTAACTCCATGCTTTGGTTCTTTCATATTCATCTTCTTCATGGAAATGTGGCTGAGAAGGTTTTGTCCCACGGAGCTGTCAGTGAACCTGGGTCTTCGCCCATCACAGCCTTCTCAATACTTGACTGGCTCCAGGCCTCCACCTTCCCTCTATAAGTACTCACCCTGGGAAGGCATTTTCCTCTTCTATCTTAGCATGAAAAGACTTATGAAATAGACCTGGTTGGTTTTTTTTTCAGAAAGCCATCTACTTGCTACAGAGCGATGGGACACAAGTAATCACTATTTCTGGGTAGTTCGGAGCCTTCTGAAGGCGATGGGTCTCATTGTTTTCTCTGTGCCTTTGAAACCAGACGTTCCAGGCTTACTAATGAGCTGCTTCTCTCTCTCATCCACACGTTAAGTGCTGGCTGGTTTCTATTTATTACATAAACCTCACTTTCTTAGGTTTACCTCTGCCTACAAGTCTCAGAAGCCATAGAACTTCCTCATTGTCTTAGGCAAACTCTCTGGAATGTAGACTCTTCACATTATTTTTAGCAGCAAGTCTGATTATCCTTTGTTAGAAAATAAGCTGGTTTTAAGATAAAGGCAATCAAGTCAGAGTAAAGCCTTAATTATTTTTAAAGTGTCCCGTTCTCCTCATTTATATTTCCCTTTCACTGTGATTTTCAAGGCAAGTTAATATTATATCTGGGTGTTCTGAAATCAGGAATACTTTTAATTTCTTCATTGATATCATCTCATTTCAATTCTGTACTAAAAATCAGGAGGTATAATTTTCTTCTAAAAGCTTGCTTTTTTATATTACTGCAAGAGTAAATAAAGTAACTTTTATTATAATAGAAGATTCGCCGACAGCTTGCAGCAAAGATGTTTCATGGAGAGGAGAGAAAATAAAAAGTTACATGAAAAGAGTACCTCTCTTTTATCTTTGGAAGCTAAGAATGATCTTGGTTTTGATATCGTTCCTAAAATTAGTCTCATGGTTCAGTAATTCTCTTCCTGACGAACGTGGCCTTTCTTTCATGTGTTTGGTGTCACATTTCATCACTTTCCTCCCAACACTATTGCCACATGTAACCTGGCCTGGACTGGGGTTTTCTTGGGATTGCTCCCATCTCTCTGTCTGAAATGCGCTAGGGCACCCCAGGGATGCATAACGCAACACGTAGCATCTTTCTAGATGCATCCTTTTTGCTTCAAGATTGTAGGCATGTGTAATTTTTTATTGAAAGTATCTTGAAGCATTTTTACATTGAGTATGTATGTATGTTTTATGACTATAGAATTCATTTGAATATTTAAGATAAAACCCTGGCCTCTAAGACCATCACAATTTTTGCAAGCTGTTTAGCTCAAGACTTGCGGTTCAATTAGTTTTTTTCTCTGGGTGGATGTTTCTTGTTCTCTATCCCCACCCACACCTCATCCATCCTTTACTCAGGAATCCAGGGCATTGTGTGCTCGTCACTAGGGTGGGAGGCCTCACAGGGCTGAAAGCAGAAGCAGAGGAGTCCTCATGGCTTTGGTGTGTGAGCTGAAGTGCCGGTGGGACAGAAAGCCAAGTACTGGGGGACTTTCCACAGCAAAAATTTCAGTTTAAAGGAACAGCGCTTCTCCCTTAAACAAGATTTTAATGATTTTTTGTTTGTTCTTTTGGTTTCTTTTTTTTTTTTTTTCTTTGCCATACCACGCAGCTTTGGGGATCTTAGTTCCCGGACCAGGAAGCAAACCCGCGCCCCCTGCAGTGGAACCACGAGTCTTAACCACTGGACCTCCAGGAAGTCCACCTAAAACCTGGTTTTAAAAGCCTGGCCTGAGGGGAGAAGAGACATGATCTCTGGAGGGGCGGTGGCGGGTACAGAGGTGAATACGACCAGAGAAAGAGGAGCCCATGTGACAGGATCACGTGGGTGGGAACTGGGGTTGTCTCTGCAACAACCTGAAACCTGTACAGGGGCTACCAGCGCTCACACCTCCCCACGGTCAGCACTAAGTAAACTCAAGGAACTCAGATGCGACCCTGGGTAAGGAGGAACCCCAGAATGACTAAGGCTAAATTTCTCTCACCGTGGCAGAAGCAGGGACCGTGAATAGAAATGTATACACATCAGAGGAAAATAAAATTGTCTCTTGCCTACCTAGGTATGTAGGCAAATGATAATACCAATCTGTTCATTGATTAAACTATAAAAATAGATCTTAATGCAGCAACGAGTCTGTGTCTATTGTGTGCTTTAGGACCTTCTGGGTCGTGTAAACGGAATTCCTGCTCTCAAAGAACTAAGCGTATTTAAGACACGAGGCATGTTTACCAAACGTTCAAAATGAATAGGGATTGGCTGGTCAACCAAAGGGGAGGCGAGCATTCCTGGAAGGGATGTGGCATAAAAACAGGGCCCGGGAAGATGGGAGCACGGCAGTTCCGTGAGGAGTGAAGAGGACTTCTTGAATTGTTCTAAAATGGTTATTGACAATTGTGGTTTTCAAACTGTATGCAGCACATACTTTAATTCAGACAGAAGCAGATTTGCTCCCGATGAAGTGACAGAGGTGATGCCCCCCTTCCCCAGCTCCTCTGAGGCAGCTGGTAGAAACCCTGCAGCTCCTCAGAGCACAGTGGGAAAATCACTGATTTTGCCCATCCATCCCATTCATTTGCTAGGCCTAGAGATGCGAGGCGATTTATCAAGGAGGCCACTGGCTGGCTTTTCCATGCGCTGACCCTTGACTTAGCTCTCACTTGATGGCTGGTGTTTATCCTGTTCCTATAAAAGACTGACATTTTTTCCTCTCAAGGCAAAACATCAAAAATCCTGGGTGTTTTGGAAAGAGAAGAAACACAAATCCTAGTTAGCCCCAGCTACTTCAGCGAAAGCAGGATTGGCAGGAACATGTACAAATGAAAAATGCCAAAACCCTAACTTCCAATTAAGGCTTCAATTCCAAGAGCCTCTCAACCTAACTCCTAAAAGAATTGCTAGTAAAACCACATCCTACCGTTCCATCGGCCGGGCTTACCACTGGCAGCAGCACGAGCAACAACATAGTCAAAGGTAAGCAAAGGAGAGGAGAATTAATAGGAAAATCCAACAGCCTGGTCCTAGATAACTGGGAATGGATCATAAACACCTCAGCTGTCATACGGTAACTTCGGTCCTTGGATAAAAGCATTTGAATGGCAGATTGTTTCACTTTAGGAAAATTATCTCTGCTTTCAACAACTGGAGGTTTGTTTCCCGAAACGATTTTCAGGCTAGTAAAAGAATGTGAATAATGATAAGGCACAGCACAGAGAATACAGTCTCTGTTTGGCACCGGAACACATACTCGTGGCATGGAATTCATACTTTCTCAAGTCCGTTTGAGTTTTCCTGTGAGAAGCGTCCTGTCCCAAGAATGAAAGTCCGTAGTACATTTCCTTTCCTTCATTACCATAAAATCGCTGTAAAGGGCAGGCGCAGATTTAAACGAAACTCTTTTAAAATGTTGAACTGTGAGTACTTGACATTCGTAAAAGCTAGGTTTCCAAACTCTTCAGTATTGCTCAAACGGTGGGGTATTTTTGGATGGTAAAAGTAAATTTAGAGCTGGCTTACAAATGTGTTTTACTGGGCCTTCTAGAGGCTGACATGAAAAGGCAGGGAGAGGTTTCATGGAAAGATCCGGATTTCAAAGCAGCCCCAACTTCCTACCTGGCATCTGTCAGCTAGAGCTCTGGAAGGTTCTGTCCTTGGATGGACACGAGCCCATCAGGTCACCACATTCCCCACCCGGCTGTCTCCACTTATGTGCAACCTATTCCCTGAATCCTTCAGGCATTTGAGTTTGCGACCCCAGCATGAGAATGTGTAATTATTCAGTTAAAGGGTACAATAGCCTTGAGTAGCACACAAGGATGATTTGAGTTTTGACACTGACCTTTGAGGAGTCACTCACCAGCTCCTGACCGCCAGCTCATATACACAGTGGTTATTTAACATGAAACATAATTTTGTGTTTTGGCAAAATTAAGAATTCTTTTATTTGGGCTGCTCTCAGATTTTCAAAACCGCACATCTTAAAGTCTGTGAATGGCCAGAAACTTTTGGACACTATAAATATTCTTAAAGACAGAGGGATAGATATTTTAAAAGATGGATTCTAGAAATGTATTGAAGAAAAGTGGGGAATTACATAAAATCCTGTTGGAAATCCCATACTCTAGAGCAGTAGTTCACAAAGTATGGTTCCCCACCAGCAGTGTCAACATCACCTGGACGCATCTTAGAAATGCAGATTCTTGGGACTTCCCTGGCAGTCCAGTGGTTAGGACTTTGCGCTTTCACTGTGGAGGACACAAGTTCAATCCCCGGTCAGGGAACGAAGATCCCGCAAGCTGCATGGTGCGGCCAAAAAGAAAAGAGAGAAAAGAAATGTAGATTCTCAAGCTACACCCCAAACCTACTGGACCAGACACTGGGGATGGGACCCAGCAGCTGCGCTCCCACAAGACTTTCAGGTGACCCTGATGCACATCAAAGTTTGAAAAATCCCAGTCCAGAGCTTTCCTGCTATAGTGTGACCTGAATGGAGACACTGCTCCCTTCAGCCCTGGGGGAGCAGAGTCCCCTGGAGTGTTTAAAGTCCCCAAGCCACTGTTTCCAGCAACAAGGACCTCATCCAGGGTTGGCGCCTTACGTGGTCCCAACTTGTCGCCAGAGGCAGCCAGAGAATGAGCGTCATCTCAGCACTTCCTGTCCCTCCTCAGGTGTCCTGCCATCTGCATGTCCACTTCAGCCATCTGAATGAGGGCCATGCAGCTGCCGGAGAAACTCGTATCCCTTTGCCCCAGTGGAAGGGCTCAGGGCAGCAGCCAGTCGGCATGGGGACTGGAGATGTCAGACCAGGAAGGCAGGACGGGGCTCCTGCAGGCTCAAGGACAGGTAGGGGTCCTGGTGCTGAGCTTCACACAGATTGAATTCCTGTGCCCGTCGGTGGCTGATGGTCCATTTAGGGCTGTGCAACCTGGCTGCATGATGACGACCCTGACGATGCACACACTTTCCCAAAGTTAGAGCTTTGTTAGTTTGAAATACTTGGTATGAAAAAAATGTTCCATTGGGGGAATTCCCTGGCGGTCCAGTGGTTAGAGCTCCGCGCTTCCACTGCAGTGGGCTCGGGTTCGATCCCTGGTCGGGGAACTAAGATCCCCATGCCTCCTGGCATGGCCAAAATAAAATAAAATAAAATAAAAGCAAAAAAAAAAAAGTCCCATTAGATTTAGAATCCATGCACATTAGCCTTAGATATTTTCAATGGAAAAAAAAAAGAGCAAAATCTATTAGATATCTTAAAATATAATTTCAACTTGTAAATTTTTGATTGGGATAAGTCATTTCAAAAGTTATTTTGAAATAAGCTTCTCATCCATGAGAAATATTAAAAATTGAAGAGATCGCCATCTACAAGTCTTGATCAATTTTACGTAGTTATTTCAAGCATTCAGCCTAATGAATAAAAGCAAGCTCAATTTTTTCATTAAAATTTTTTGAAAATATTTTATTTGGAAGTGTTTTAAAATTTAAATTTTTTTTTTTTTTTTTTTTTTTTTTTTTTTTGTGGTACATGGGCCTCTCACTGTTGTGGCCTCTCCTGTTGCGGAGCACAGGTTCCAGACGCGCAGGCTCAGCGGCCATGGCTCACGGGCCCAGCCGCTCCACGGCATGTGGGATCTTCCCAGACCAGGGCACGAACCCGTGTCCCCTGCATCGGCAGTCAGACTCTCAACAACTGCGCCACCAGGGAAGCCCCTAAAATTTAATTTTTAATATCTGTTCTTTTAATTCTTTATATTTTGTTTCCCCTATCATAATTATGCAAAGAAAATGGAATTAATTTTTCACCAAGATCCATGTAGACACACCCAAATTCCATGCTAATATTACTGTTGTGACACTTTATGCCATGACATGCAATTAATGCATTATCTGAAATTGCAAGTCAAATCTAAAGTGAATCAGTTAACTTAAGGCATGCAGCCCTGATGGACGAGATTCTGGTAAAGGATCAGTGTTCTAAACAGAGCTACATCCCTTTGGTACTTAGTCTGTGCTCCATCAACTCTAATTGATGAAATTTCCGTAAAGAAACTGTTTCTTCTACTCTCAGATCATTTGGAAAAGTATACAGAAAATACCTTCTCCCAGACTGTGGTTCTTAACATGTTGCAGTGGGGGAGGATTGAAAATCTGGATAAGCATTTGGACCCACTGCGCGGAAAAGGGCAGGTCCCCTTTGCAATGAAGTGACTTTCCAACACAGCCCACACTTTGTGCACTTAACCACGCTGTCTTCTAACACGTGAACGTTGGTGATGGGGACATGAAACCTCTGTCTCCCCACCCGCCTTTTCTGAGCAAACTTGCCATGATGACATCTCACCCGTGATAGCTTAGAAGGCCTGGCACACACAACCTCCTTTGACTCTCACAATAACCCCGACACGTGTACAAAAGGTACCATTAGCCTACATTTTTCACAGAAGAGGAAACTCAAAGTCTCGGCTATCAGTCTCGTGATTTCTCACCACCTCTTGAAAAACCCAAAAGGCCAATACAAAAATACAGACTTCATTGCACTATCCATAAATACTCAGGGCCTTATATTTTTATGATACATTATTTTTATCCAGGCCATGATTCTCTTATAATTATTTTCTTTGCATATCTTAATCAATTATCCCAGAATATGAGCTCCTAACACGTTGGGTGTGATTTGTTTATACTTATTTGTGCTGTCGGATCTTAACTGTGATTTTTTTTCTTAATTGTAACTTGACAATCAGAGGAATAGAAAATAATGAATTCGGTGATCCATCGAATGTTGCTGAAAATTCAGCACCTATCAGACATCAACAGTCTTCACGGTGGACCCACAAACACAACCGTCACGTCGAAAGGGATGTTTGATTGTTTCAAAGACAGACACTTTATGGTGTTTTACTGTATCCTCCATGGTAATCTAATGTGCTGTCTGATAAGTGTTAAAATAAGCTCTCTTTTCACCATTATCTGGGACACAGGACAGTTTCAGAAAAGTATGAATATACTAGCAATTGTGAACAATGTTTATAAATAATTAACTTTTCTTGAAATAGCCATTCAACATCCTAAAAAATGAATCATTTGGAGAAAAAGAACCCACCCAGTAAAACTTACTTACATTACTGATCACAATTCTATGAGAATGTGTCATCAGGCTACCGCATATAAATTCAGGGACTTGAAGAAGCAATTTTTCACTGACACCCTCTTCGGGAAACACTCTCCTGTATTTCTCTTCCCTTTCCTGCTTTCCTTAACCTTCCATACTCTGGAAACACTCTTCAGGATATAGTGACATGTAGTTGCCATCCCTTCAAGGGATTTAACTGTATCCCTCGAAAGGGACGTGTATACTTTAAGAGAGCATCCTGTAAAATAAAAACTCTTCAACATTCAAAGGAATGAATATCTAATATTGGAATTTCAGGCACTGTCAGATAGGGGTAGAAACCTCCGGAGGCAAGAGAACCCCCACATCAGACCTTGCACATGATTCCCACTGACAAAGTCAGCCCTAAATCCAAAACTACTTGGAATGCATTCTGAGATCCATACAGCCCAAATTACATGATAAAAGGAAAACCTTGGGCTTTCACAAAGAAAGCCCCTTCTCCATTCCTTTGTTTCCTTGAAACAATAAAATTCTTAGCCTTATGCCACAGATGTATTCCCAATGGCCAGAGACATGACAGTCCAATCAAAATGTGATCTTCAGTCATTTCTCTTACGCTCATCCCTTTAGCCAACCATACAAAGATGATGTTCCCAGAGTGACTTTTTGCATAAAGCCACTGGGCGCTTAGGTGTTCAAATTCCAGCTCTGCTGTATATTTGCTTTGTGACTTTGAACGAGTTTAACATCTTTTTGCCTCAGCTTCCATATCTGGGATACGATGATAATAATAGCACTATTATTCTGAGGCTTGGTGCAAGGATTGAGTTAATGCCTGTTGAAGCCGGCTTGCAAAAGCTCTCAGCAGATGTTGTCTGTTTGCTGTTTTTGTTATCAATCCCCTCCTCTGTCCTGCCAGCAGAAGCTCCTGGCAAGCTCCTTGAGAGAAAGGCCTGGAGGCACGATGGGCGAGATAACACAGCCTCTCCTTGCTGGGCTACAGTCACCAGCCGCTGTCCCCAGGGAGCCGTGCCAGCCTTTTCTGTCACAGTGTCTCCAATGGCACTGCCCTAAGTGATACGCCCACTGTGAACACCAGAGCACTGCCATCGCGGCTGCCTTTGACAAGAGTGGCAATGACCTCTCTCCTTTTCTGCTCTTAAAAGAAAGAGGAGACAGCTCGCCCAAGTTCATGTTCCCTTCCCAGGGGGTCTGCATCTGATGCCAGGATGTGAGGGTCCAGAACCATAGGACAACGTTGGTGGGGCATTACAGCTCCAGGGTTCCCCGTGGGATCGACTGAGGCCTTTTATTTGAACTTCACTGCAGCCCAGCTTTGTCCTCTCTCATTTCTGCTTCCTTCCCCTCCTCCTACAGGCGCTGCTCTGAAGGACACACGTTAATAAATACCCTGCAGGACTACTCTCTGCTTTAGAGTCAGCTTCCCTGGAAATCCATCCTGCAAGGATCCCCAAACTGCAGTTTATCAAGTTGCTGATATCGTATCCATTTTGAGTCATTTAACTTAAAAGGAAAAATATAAGCTGTAAAATTTCATTTCTGATTCCTGCCATCGTACTGTTCATTTTAAAGTTTTTTTTCCAGTTTCATTGAGATATAATTGACATATAACGTTGTCTTAGTTTCGGGTGTACAACATAATGATTTGCTATATGTATATCTTGCAAAATGATGGCCACAATGTCTAGTTAACATCCATCACCTGACATAGTTACAAATGTTTTTTTCTTGTGATGAGAGATTTTAAGACCTACGCTTTGGCAACTTTCCAATCTACAATACAGTATTATGAACCATAGTCGCCAAGCTGTACGTGACATCCCCGGGACTAATTTATCTTATAACTGGAAGCTTGCACTTTTTGACCCCCTTCGCCCATTTCCCTCGCTCCCTGGCCCCCAACCCCGCCTCTGGCAGCCACCAATCAACTCTCCGTCTGCCGGATGCACGCCCCACAAGTGAGGGAATAAGTCCTTCAGTCCTAAAGGGGACATCTGGGCCCATCACAGTACCCACCACAGAACTACCTGGGCATAGAAAGGAACAAGTTCTAGAAGAATATACACAAAACAATTGTTAATGGTGGTACCTATAGGAAGAAAGACGGGGAACATTCAGAAGAACATGTTTTTTTGTTTTCTGTTTATGGTTTTCCGTGCTGTTTAAACTTGGAAAGCACGTGCTTTTACCACTCTTATTTTCTATTGAGGTATAATTGACATATAACATTACATTAGTTTCAGGTGTACAACAAAATGATTTAATATTTGTACACATTGTGAAATGGTCACCGCAATAAGTCCAGTTAACAGCCATCACAATTCAGAGTTACAAATATTTTTTCTTGTGATGAGAACTTTAAGAAGAAATTAATGTCAACAGGGGACATCTGGTAAAAATGATCACAGGTCATTTTTTAAATTTAATTTCTATTTTATATTGGGGTATAGTTGATTTACAATGTTGTGTTAGTTTCAGGTGTATAACAAAGTGATTCAGTTATACATATTCATATATCCATTCTTTTTCAGATTCTTTCCCATATAGGTTATTACAGAATACTGAATAGAGTTCCCTGTGCTATACAGTAGGTCCTTGTTGATTATCTATTTTATATATAGTCATGTGTATCTATTAATCCCTACCTCCTAATTTATCCCCCCTCCCCTCCTTTTCCCCTTTGGTAACCATAAGTTTGTTTTCGAAGTCTGAGAGTCTGTTTCTGTTTTGTAAATAAGTTCATTTGTATCATCTTTTTAGATCACAGGTCATTTTTGAAAGAAAAAAGCTTCATAATAAAAATAGGTAACTTTGAAAAAAATAATGAAGAATTACAAGAAAGGGGAAAAAATAAAACCTGCACACAGGGACGCACATGGATTCTATTCTCTGTCTCTGCTTCCTGGGGATGAAGGAAGCCCCGAATCTCTGGGTGACCCCCTTCTCCTCCTCACTAAGGAGGCCACGGGTAGGAGCCCTCTCACCTGGCAGGAGGGACTGAGGCCAGCAGGGAGCACAGGGCAGTCCTTGCGCTCCCGGCCTGGAGAACACAAGCATTCTGCGGCAGGCTTGGAGCTGTTATCCTGAAGGCGCCTTTTCGGCTTCCAAATGTGTGTCCAGGCCAGCATAGCCCCAAGAAGACTCAGTAGTACAACCTTTTAGCAGGATAAACTCCTCTTGGCACCCAGATTATCAATTAGAAACCGTGGAAAAATCTCTTCTTGCCCTGAGCGAGTCTAAATTTCAGACCTGGCAAGCTTGCCTACGCAATCAATTTGTATGTGCGAGATGCAGTTAGATTCAAAATCCAAAACTGGCTTATCAGATGTACCTTTTTACGGTGGTTTACTTTAGCTCCCCGTAAAGGTCGTTTGCTCTGCCTGAAACATGCTGAGAAGAGACAGACAACCTGGCATCGTGTTTGCCCCTTTCCCCCTCACACCTGGCCTCAAACGGTTGGTTCCTTGAACATTCTCTCTGGCCTCTGAGCCTTTGCAAGTGATGTTCCCTCTGTCTGAGAATCTTCCCAACCTTCAACCCTTCCCGTCCCTTAGCTTGTCCCTACCACCCTTCAGGTATCAGATTCAACGCCACCCACCACACCCATCCCCCCAAAAAGGAGGTCAGATCACCCTGCTATCTGTCCCCATAGCAACCTGTCCCTCTGCTGATGTCAACCCTCTTCAGGTTCTATTGCAAGCCCCTGTTAACTGTCCAGATACTCAGGCAAATGAGATCCGTGTCACTCTTCTGTCTTGGGTCTAGCATAGCACATAGTAGGCACTCAAAACATGTTTTCAAATAAATGAGTACTTTGGGGTTAACATCAGCTTAGAACAAACCACAAAATAATAGAGCAATAGAGGACAGGTTATCTCTGCACAAATTTCGCTGTATATATACATACATATACTGTAGTATATGTATATAATGTTACTAGAAACTTCAAAGGGCTCTGATGATGTAGGAGAACATTTCCGTCGTCTAATGGACTCATTTGCTAGGCTGAAAAATAACATATTGATAAATCACACCACAGTAATGCAAATCAGTTATCATTTTGTAAATGGAGGCTTTGCCTGTATAATGCAATATGGAAACACACGTAGGGGTAAAGTTGCTCTGCAGAAGGGAGGGGGGGTCACTTTTTTTTTTACGAACAAGATTTTCTGGTGATCAGATCATTTCCAAACATTCCATGGGTTGCAGAGAACAACATAGGCAACACATTTCCCTGGAAAAAAATGGAAGATGTGACAAGCTTTATCAGAAGCAAAGAATGTGCTCAAGAACCTCCAACCCAGGAATGTCAACTTTCTCCTGCTGCTTCCTATTAATAGAATTAAAGGCAAACCGTGGTGCTTTCGTCCCCATTATATACTGACTGAAACTGTGAAGAGCTGTGAAATGCTAACCAAAAGGACAGCCCAAAATAAATTTAACAACAAGCACAGACTCTACAGGGAAAGCCCTTTGTAATGTTTTCCAGGGCATGGCCCTTTTTGAACACTACATACAGGAAAATATTATATAGAGGAAACGTCACTTTACGAGGTGTTAGATGAGGCCTTTTCTATTTTAATGAATGTCATATAGAAGGAAATGTTCAATATAACACAGTTTCACCGAACTGTATTGTTGGAATAAACTGCAGTTACTGTGGATTTTCAGCTTTATTCTTGTGAGAAATACACTTGTAAATATCTTTGGCAAGGCATTCAAGGTTTATTCCCTTCCCAATGTGGATTTCAACTCCCAGGGTCCAGCCAAGCTCACATGTGTGGTATTCTTCAGGTTAATTAAAGGCAAACAAACGGACAAAATATCAAATGAGCCATAAGGTCGTTTCCATTCAATAATTCTTAAGCCCTGAAAAACAGGGGTGTGTGACTTTGCTCAGTTTTAAATTACCGCCAGCATTCAAAAACCACCTGGATGGGTTCAAGAAGTAATGTGAGGCTGAGAAAAATATGAATTAATGAAGAACACATTTTGGTGATAGGCCTATAAATAAATCGTTTCTATAGTGGTACCACAGATTGAATAATGCTAATGCAAGCAGACACAGATTGCTAAAGTCTTTTTATGTAAAATGTGGTTAGTTCCTGCTTCCTTTGCTATGCTAATGAATGCCCGGGAGAGTGTAAGCTGTATTTTAACTTTTTGTTTACGTCGTTGGACACATGCGGAGAAAGCTCCCATGGAATACTGCTTACCACATGGACTTAAAAGGTCCAAGCTCATGGAATTAATCACATTTTAAAACATGATTTGGTTTGTCGCATTCAAGATAATAGTCTTTGTTATTTTTAACAACTTTGGCATCTAAGATATGGAATAGCTGCTTAAATATAACAGTATAGCCTTCTTTCCAATAAATTGTTAAATTTAATAGGTCTGGATGGTGACAGGGGGCTGATTCTCCTAGATGGTCAGGCATTTATCCTCCCTGGAAGCATGGAGGAAAAATCCACATGCAAATTTCTTTCGATTTTCTACAGAGGTGGGTTCATTCAAAACCAAAACCCTTACCTTACCAGGGGTAAGCGGGGGAGGGATACATTGGGAGATTGGGATTGACACATACACACTACTATATGTAAAACAGGTAACTACTAAGGACCTACTGTATAGCACAGGGAACTCTACTCAGTACTCTGTAATGGCCTATATGAGAATCTAAAAAAGAGTGGATAGATGTGTATGTATAACTGAATCACTTTGCTGTACAGCAGAAACTAATGCAACGTTGTAAATCCACTATACTCCAATAAAAATCAGAAAAAAAAAATGAAACACGATTTTTCAGTCAAGAAGACAGACAGCATCAAAGTAGAAAGGAAATAGTGAGACGCTCAAGTGTGAAGTAACCCTACTTCCTAGGGACAGCAGGAGAAGGCACATAACTTCCTCCGTCATCAACAAGCTGCCACGTTTCCTCTCATCCAAGTTCCTCATAATAAGCCTTGAAGATGAGGCCGGCAGTGCCAACCCAACCCTGAGAGCTGAGGGGACCCTTGGGAGCCCACACATCACATGTCTAAATATTTAAGTTTGACAGCAAGCTAACAAGCTGTTAAAAAAAATATTTAATATATTCTATTCTCCTACTTTAACAAGTATATCTTCTTTATTTGTAAATTTTTATTGGAGTATAGTTGATTTACAATGTTGTGTTAGTTTCAGGTGTCCAGTATATGTGGAATCTAAAAAATGGTACAAATGAACTTACTTACAAAACAGAAATGAGTCACAAATGTAGAAAAGTATATCTTCTTAACAACAATATTGAAAAATATATGTAAAACTGTGGTTTGTAATAAGACTGGGCAAAATCTCAAAGAAAACGGAATTTAAATTTTTTGTTTGTTTTGTTTTTTGGGTTTTTTTTTGCGGTACACGGGCCTCTCACCGCTGTGGGCTCTCCCGTTGAGGAAAACAGGCTCCGGACACGCAGGCTCAGCAGCCATGGCTCATGGGCCCAGCCGCTCCGCGGCATGCAGGATCTTCCCGGACCGGGGCACGAACCCGTGTCCCCTGCATCGGCAGGCGGACTCTCAACCACTGCGCCACCAGGGAAGCCCCTGAATTTAAATTTTATTGTGCAATATGTTTACCTATAGCTGATTCACTTCCCTGTACAGCAGAAACTAACACAACATTGTAAAGCAACTATACTCCAATAAATATAAATATACTAATTTAAAAAATAAATAAAAATAAATCAATAAATTTTATGGTGCATATCTGGGTGTTCGGTGGGTGGGCCAGCAATGTTTAGGTGGGTCATAAAACACAAAAATATCAGCATTTATTATTTTATTTATTTATTTAAAGAGGGCTCTTTTTTTAAAATTTATTTTCTTTATTTATTTTTGGCTGCGTTGGGTCTTCGTTGCTGTGCGCAGGCTTTCTCTAGCTGTGGTGAGGAGGGGGCTACTCTTCGTTGAGGTGCGCAGGCTTCTTATTGTGGTGGCTTCTCTTATTGTGGAGCACAGGCTCTAGGCACGCAGGCTTCAGTAGTTGTGGCACATGGGCTCAGTAGTTGTGGCTCGCGGGCTCTAGAGCGCAGGCTGAGTAGTTGTGGCGCACGGGCTTAGTTGCTCTGCGGCATGTGGGATCTTCCCGGACCAGGGCTCGAACCCGTGTCCCCTGCCTTGGCAGGTGGATTCCTAACCACTGCACCACCAGGGAAGCCCCAGCATTTATTTTTTAAATTACATATTTATCTCATAAATTTTCTGCAGATTCACTCATTATGTTGTTCTAGTCATGGTTTCCACGTGGTTGGCCTCTATTGACAGCCAAATCACATGACCTTTCTTGAGTCCCTGTAGTTGTTAAATTGTTTTTTATTCATTAGCATTTGCTCTGAGACAGTAGCAAATGGAATTTTTCAACAAAATTTAAAGCAATACTTAAATTCAAAAGTGAGTATGAAAATTAATAAATCATGTTCAAACACTAGAATGCTGGTTGATAAACTATTAACACAAAAACATGACAGAAGAGTTTAGTTACAAGATATACACGTCCATCACTCTTACTGGATTTTCAAAGTATTTTAAAGTAGCATCAAGAGTCATAGAATATCTCTTAGACTCTTCTCTTTAAAATCATCAATGCTGGGATATGATCCAGAAAACTGAAAATAGCAGCGTGTGACTCCGTTTGTTCCAGTCTCTCTACAACTGAGACCGTAACTTGCTTTCTAATGGCCAGAAAATATTTTTTATAAAAATTAGTTTTGGAAGTATTTTTACATGAATCTTTTTCTGCATGGTCATGAAATATTTTCATTTCTTGTTGTAATTTCCTTCTATTTTAATGAAATGTCACATTTGTTGCATCCTTAACATTAGTTGCTTGCAACTTGGAAAAATCACTTTCTCCAAGGTTTTTTTTTTTTTAAGTTTTTTAATTCTTTTTAAAGTGAAGCAGCCAAGCACATCTTGTTTGTGTTGTTGGTCATTATCTTTTACTAACATTATTAACATACAAAATTTTTTTTTTTTTTTGTGGTACGCGGGCCTCTCACTGCTGTGGCCTCTCCCATTGTGGAACACAGGCTCCGGACGCCAAGGCTCAGCAGCCATGGCTCACGGGCCCAGCTGCTCCACAGCATGTGGGATCTTCCCGGACCGGGGCACGAACCCGCGTCCCCTGCATCTGCAGGCGGACTCTCAACCACTGCGCCACCAGGGAAGCCCAACATACAAAATTTTTAACATGAAAATTAAATTCATTTTTTATTTTCCACTAATATCACAATTTGATTTTTATTTGAGCTTCTCAACATAATTTTTGAAATCCTGCTAAACTGAGTAACATTTGCTTTTTAATGGGCTTTCTTCTTACTTTTTTATCCAATAAGTTTGTGATCTAATTTTATTCTCCATCCAAAAGAGAAATCATATTTTTCATTTTTTATTCACATGACATGCTTAGTCATTCTAGTAACAAATTTGGAAATCATTTCTGCTAAGTTCAAAAATTTTCCATGTTTTCATGTTTTGTAGAAATATTAGGGAGAAGTTGATAAAAACGGTACAAACTTTCAGCTATAAAATGAAAAAAGTCCAAGGATCCAATGTGTAACCTGTGACAATAGTTGATAACACTGTATTGTATAATTAAAATTTGTTAACAGAGTAGAATTGAGATGTTTAAAAATATGTATAGGGACTTCCCTGGTGGCACAGTGGTTAAGAATCCACCTGCCAATGCAGGGGACGTGGGTTAGAGCCCTGGTCTGGGAAGATCCTACATGCTGCAGAGCAACTAAGCCTGCATGCCACAACTACTGAGCCTGAGATCTAGAGGCTGCGAGCCACAGCTACTGAGCCCATGGGCCACAACTACTGAAGCCCGTAAGCCTAGCGCCTGTGCTCCACAACAAAGAGAAGCCACCTCAATGAGATGCACATACACCACAAGGAAGAGTAGCCCCCGCTCACCGCAACTAGAGAAAGCTCGCATGCAGCAACAAAGACCAAGGCAGCCAAAAATAAATAAAATTTTTAAAAATAAAAAAAGAATAAAAATAAGTTAGAGCTTCAATAAACATCATTGTGCTTATATTGGACACATGATATCATCTTTTAATATTCTTTTAAGAAGATTATAACAGTGTTGTGTATTCTGTTCTATATTTACTTCTTTGTTGAAAAATATGAACTATTTGTCATTTATTCCATCTTTTTTGTTGTTGTTCTCATATGTGCTAATTTTATGTGCACATGACATTTCAAGTTCTTTTAATTAAGAATGCGTGTCCAGTCACAAGTGTCTTCATTGGCCAAAACCAATTATGAACATTGGTTGAGAAGCACGTAACAGTAGTAACAAGATACTTTGAATTTAGAATATAACAGCTTCTTTCCCAGTTTGAAAGAATTTGGGTTCAAAGTGAAATACATGGAGCACAGAGGATTTTTAGAGCAGTGAAGCTACTCTGTACAATACGATGATAATGGATACATGTCGTTATACATTAGTCCAAACCCACAGAATGTACAGCACCAAGCGTGAACCCTGATGTAAACTCTGGACTCGGGGCCATAATGATGTGTCAGTGTAGGTTCATCTTTTATAACAAAGGTAGCGCTCAGGTGAGGGACAGGAATGATGGGGGAAGCTGTGTATGTGTGAGGGCAAGGGGCTCTACGGGAAATCTCTGTACTTCAGTTTTGCTGTGAACCTAGAGCTGCTCTAAAAAAATAAAGTCTATAAAAAAAACGAAATATAAATTTTCTGCCATGTTTATCCAGTGGAAAACTGTAATCATTGATTTGAATCAGATTGTGCTTTGCTAGAAACATTCTCATTCGTGTCAGGATATGACAGCCATTTTCCAGAATCGTCATCCAATAAACAGAGTCAAGTTCCAGAGGTTTTGACTTTCTTACCCAATTTGCAGATTTTATGAATGTAGTTTTCTTCAACTTCTAACAAGCACGCCAGAGTTATATTTGCTGTCTCTGAATTATGAATTTGATAGGAATAATTTTCTCTTTCATTTGCATTGTTTTGATCAGTGGTTACAGCTTTGTTTGATGAGAATCTGACACTGTAGCCGTTGTATCTGAACAGTTCCAGTTGTGGATTTGATGAGAAATTTTTCCTTTTGCTCATTTTCATTAAATCTTCTTTAAGTAAAGAATTTCCTGCTTGCAAATTTTATGTGGGCCATGCTCTACAGAAGTCTGCTCACTTTCCTGGCCTCCAGTTATTCAAATTGGAAGCATTAATTTGAACGTTTTCTCTCTCTTACTGCTTTTTAGTTTTGATCCTATTTTAAGATCTACTTTTGTATTTTATATTTTTATCATGATGCAAATTGTACACACTCTCAGTAATCTAAAGCAAGCGTCAGCAAACTTTATTTTTAAAGGGCCAGATAGTAATTCTTTTTTTTTGCTTTGTGGCCATACAGTATCTGTAACAATTACTCAAGTCTGATGTTGTAGCATGAAAATAGCCATAGACGATACATAAAAATATGGGCATGGATATAGCCCAGCAAAACTTTACATTAAACCAAGACAGATCAGATTCGACCCATAGGTCATAGTTTGCTGACCTCTGATCTAAAGGATTCAAAAATAAAACATTGTTTTCCAAGTGTAAAAAATTTCCAAATGTAAAACTATTTTTCATGTTTCTTATTTTTCCTCTAAAATACTTACAATAATATATTAAAACTAAATAGCAAGATGAAAATTATAATGAAGAGCAAAATTTAAATCAGAAGATAGAAATAAAACTGAAATTTTAATTAAATTTTTGAAAATGTAATTAGATCTCATTGAATGTTTTTATACAAATAACACCATTTACAATCAAAATGTTCAATGTCCATCAGTTGCCAAGGTAAAGAATCAATGTCATGAGAAAGATGAACACTGTATGGTATCACTTCCGTGTGGAATCAGAAAACAAGAAGTTGAATTCATAGAAATAGAGAATAGAATAGTGGTTGCCAGGGGCTGGGGGTTCAGGGAAATTGGCGGACAAAGGTCAAAGGGGACAAAATTTCAGTTATAAGATAAATAAGTTCTGAGGATCTAATGTACGGCACAGTGACTATAGTTAATAGTACCATAATATATTTTTGAAATTTGATGAGATTAAATGTCAAGCATGCTCATCAAATAAGTAAATAAATAAGGAAACTACGTGAGGTGATGGATGTGTGAATTACCTTGGCTGTAGTCATCATTTCTCAATGTAAACATATATCAAATCATCACATTGTACACTATTATTTTTTTAACATCTTTATTGGAGTATAATTGCCTTACAATGGTGTGTTAGTTTCCACTGTATAACAAAGTGAATCAGCTATACATATACATATATCCCCATATCTCCTCCCTCTCACCCTCCCTATCCCACCCCTCTAGGTGGTCACAAAGCACCAAGCTGATCTCCCTGTGCTATGCGGCTGCTTCCCACTAGCTATCTATTTTACACTTGGTAGTGTACACTTTAAACATACACAATTTTATTTATCCATTACACGTCAATAAAATAGGAAGAAAAAAGAAGAGGTGTCACGCTCCACGTTTCATCTAGACTAATGTAAATGTACATATTTTTAAGCACTATGAATTAGTTAACGTTGCAAAACGCTACTCAGCCACTCTGTACAACTGTCCTGCACACCTCACTGGTCTATGACCATCTCCAGATCCAGGGATTAGAACACATGCGTTATCAGTCTGCTCAGCCTGCCGTAACAAAACACAGGCTGGGAGGTTTAAACCATAGAAATCTACTTCTCACAGTTCTGGATGCTGGAACTTCCAGATCAAGGTGCAGCAGGGTTTGGTTTCTGGAGAGGACTCTTCCCTGCTGCCGACAGCTGTCTTTTTTTTTTTTCACTTTTTTTCCTAGCTTTATTGAGGTATGACTGACAAATAATTGTATGTATTGAGGATGTACAATGTGATTTTTTTTAAAGCATACAACATTATGATTTGCTATACATATATATTGTCACATGATTACTACCATCAAAATACAATCAAGGTAATTAATACATCCACCACCTCACATAGTTATTTTTTAATTTTTTGTGGTGAGAACACAAGATCTACTTTTCTTAGAAACTTTCAAGTATATGATATTGTATTATTAACTATAATTACCAGGCTCTACAGTAGATACCCAGAATTTATTTACCTTATAACTGAAAGTTTGTAACCTTTGACCAACATCTTGCAGTTTTCTCAACCCCTGCCAACCCCCAGCCCCTGGCAACCCCTCCGGTTCTTTGAGTTTGACATTTTTAGATTCCAAATGCAAGTGAGATCACACAAGTATTTGTCTTCTTGCTGCAGTTCTCACATGGTTTTTCCTCTGAGCCCACGTGAGAGGGGTTGGGGGAAAGCTAAAGAGAAGGACCACTGTGGTATCTCTTCTTATAAGGATGCTAGTCCTATCGGATCAGAGCCCACCCATATGACCTCTTTTAACCTTAGTTACCTCCTTAATTGCCCCATCTCCAAATACAGTCACATTGCCGGGTAGGGCTTCAACATATGAATTTGGAGGGACACAGTTGAGTCCTTAGAAACAAAGGAAAGGAAGATAGACACTCAGCGCTCCTGGGAAACAAATACTTTATAACTCAAGAAAATATTGTATTAATGTTATCTGACAGAAAGGATTTGCAGATTCATTTATTTTGCTCCACCTAAGTATTCTTTTCCCACGCTTCCAAAGCAGTGTCTGTCTCTGACATTGGCAGTGATAAAATCCACAAGCCTTCATGGCATTAGGACAATGGAGCCTTTTGTTTCATGGATACAGGGCAAGAAAAGTGGAAAAGCATTTCATTGGAACTGAGTGGTGTTTATGATGTACAGGATCCTCTGAACCCAGGTCAGGGGCCCCTCTGGCCTTGTCTAAGGTAACCTTTTCTACAAGCATTTCCAAGATACAGCGAAAGAGATCAAGCAACTTGCTTTAACCTTGAAAAATGTCTGAGTCAGGACTAGGGCTCGGTGACATTTTTAAAACCATATTTACCATTCATGGCTGGAGACCAGTTCTTTATATAGATCAATATTAAATACTTTTGGTCAAGGATGGAGGTTTGAATCTCATTGAGTGGTAGTACCTAGCACAGATTAAGGATCAATGAATATAGGTTAAAAAACAGCTGCATGAATGCTTATATAGCCTTACAACTTTTAAATATGAAAACATTGTAGAGTTGAAAGCCATTTTAGAGTCAAAGAACGGAAATGGTCAATGACGGCCTCATAGGACTTCATAGTTATTGATTCAGTACAAATGTCACATAACTACAGTTTTAATATAGTGGTCCTTGGTTATTTTGTCATAAATGTCAAAAATATTAATGCACGAAATATTCGTCTCTTTACGTAAGGGACTGAAAACCTCCTGAGAAAGACTTCATTTGTCAGTTATTCCCTATCAGATCTACTGAAAAACTTGGCTTTCCAGGGAAAGGGAGCATTCTGAACAAAGCGTGAGTGCTGGAACACAGCAAAGCTTTGGTCATTGAGAATTCCATGTATCCAGTGCTACCACTGCCCTGGGGCCCAATGGTGGCAGCCACAGGGACATTGGGAGGGACAGATGTGGACAGCAGTGGTGCCATGGGGAGGCATCTTGAACTGGGAACACCAGAAGCAGTTTTAGATGCCATGTATTGAGCCCATATTGTCACTTACCGAGCTTCCTACCACTAACAAGGAAGCTGATGATGCACTGGTCATGAAATTGTCCTAAATCCCTGATGAGCTCCTCATTTCTTTTTTTGGAACTAAATGAAATAAAAATTCACTTGAGGATAACTTCTTCTATTCACTTAAAAATTTTAAAGTAAGGACTCTCAAGGTACACCTTTAACAAAAGATACAGCTTTAACAAAATTTTAATGGTTATAAAGGGAATAGTCGGTTAAAAACTCATGATAGAAGGGAGTTGCTTTGTGGTCCTAGCGTGGACAGCAATTTGATGGGAAATTATAACCCTTTGGAGGCTGAGTCATAAAAAAACAGTCCTCCAAATCACCAAGCAGTAATCATCATTATCATTTGTAAAAGAAAAATAAAAGAAAGAATCAAAGATGTTGGCAATAATGAGTTGCTGTGAATTTTGGTTTCTCCATAGGAGCTCAGACTGAGACAGGTAACCACAGCGAATAAAATTATCAGTGGCTTGAACTGTGATTGCAAGAACAGGGGACTTAATGATATTTGCTATATAATGGTTTGTTGTTTCAGGTTCTGAAAATTTAGGTCAAACTCAAATGGATCCCCTACTTAATATCAATTTAATTGAATTTGCCTTATAAATGAAGGGACCCATGTCACTAATTGAAAGAGTTTGTTTTGCTACATCTGTCCAGCCATAAAAAACACACATGCACACATGCACACACTCAGACAAAATAAGAAAACGTATGTTTGCTTCACTGATTTGATTTTACTGGACTTTTATCTAGACAGACTTAACGTATGTGTTAATATTATTTTGACTTGTTCTTTCAATGTTTTTGAATTTTAAGAGTATAATGTATAGCACTTAGATTACCATATCCTGGTGAGAAATCTTGAAAAAGAGTTTTATCTTAAGCAAAAGTTTTATTAGATGATGTCCATTTTTAAGTTAATAGCCACACAACGTGTTAACTTTTAAAGTACCCTCAAATTCTCTATTGGAAATACGTTTTGAATTGAGTTTGTTAAAACTTATCAATCATAGAACCTAAATTGAAACATTGTTTCTGCAACTTGAACTATGCCCAGAAGAAAACTTTTAAAGAGGACGATGACTTTTCTGTTTTATTTTGAGGTTACAGTGTAATGTAGTGCAAAACATCTAGACTGGTATAGAAATACCGAGGTTCTAGCTACTGTTCTCTCACTAAAGGGGTGTCTTTTACACTTTACCATTTACCCATTTCCTCTTCTAGAAAATGAGGCAGTTCAATTGTCAGTGAATTCTCATGCCCTGTGGTGCCTTAAGGACTCAGAGGAGAGGGGTCAAGGATTCTTACACCTACCACCCTTTAACCAGAGCAGCTTCAGTTTTAACTGTTTTACATATTGGGTGCCCATCCGCTTGTAAAATTTCACTTGAAAACATACTTCTATGCAAAACAGATTGCAAACCCCTTGACGGATGAACACGGAGGTCTACCCAAAGAGTATTCTAGCTTATAAACTGCTAACTTGCTTTTTAAAACTGTAGACTTCTGGATGTGTTATCCAGATTCAAACCGGCTGTGAATCAGTTAGGATTCTCAGTTACAGACAACAGAACTCGAACTCGAGTTTAAACAGAAAAAAGGAATTTGTTTTTAAAAGTAACTGTAAGCTGGGCTTCCCTGGTGGCGCAGTGGTTGAGAGTCCGCCTGCCGATGCTGGGGACGCGGGTTCGTGTCCCGGTCCGGGAAGATCCCACATGCCGCGGAGCGGCTGGGCCCGTGAGCCACGGCCGCTGAGTCTGCGTGTCCGGAGCCTGTGCTCCGCAACGGAAGAGGCCACAACAGTGAGAGGCCCGCGTAGAGCAAAATAAATAAATAAATAAAATAAAAGTAACTGTAAGCTCACAAACTCTGTTGCAGGGGAAAGAGTAAAACCTGGAGGCTATGCAGTGAGGTACAACCTCCAAACACAAACAGACTATTCCGTAGAAAAATCCACTGCCCGACACCCCTAAGCAGAGAAGCTGCATCTCATAGCACTGATATTGGGTTTTGGCTGCTAGAACCTCCACCACTGTTGCTTTTGTCCAACACACACACATGCATGCACACACACACCACACACACACACACACACACACACACACACACACACGTGTTTCTCCTGGTACATACTCCAAAAGTTGCTGTCTTCTGATTCAGAGAATCACGTGGGTACATCTGATCGGTGCCCCAGCTACAAGGGAGGACTGGAAATCCAGTACTGTATCTGACTAGCCTTTTTGAGGAGATAAGATTCCCAAGATAGGAAGTTCCCCCAAATGTAGGAAGCATGTTCAAAAGATGACGACCAACGCAAGCATTTCTTCATTTCTCTTTTTATTCAAGAAATTTTTGTTACTGCCTACACTGCACCTGGCACTCCTCTGTGTGCTGGGATAAAACAACGAACAAAATAGACAAAGTCCCTCTTTCATAAAATTTTATGTTCTAAAGGAGCAGACAACAAACAAGTGAGCGAATAAATGTTCAATATGCCAGAAGTTAAGTGCTAAAAACTGAAATAGGCAGGATAAAGGGACAGAGAATGATGAGTGGGAACCACCCTGACCAGGAGTCAGGGAGGCATCACTAAGGAGTTTGCACTTAAGCAAAACGTAAGACGGTGCTGAGAAAGACATAGGTCCCGTAGACAGATCTAGCAGGAGTGTTCCAGGCAGAGACACTGGCACATGCAAAAGCCCCCAGGCGAGGCAAATACGTTCCACACACTGATAATACTCTCACGGACCCTTTAGGAGGAAGTGCAAAGCCCAGAGTCAAATAATGCATTCTCTAGTCTTCCTAAGAGCTTGAATGTTTTCCACACTTAAGGTTCCCAAGTGACAACTGTGGGACCACACAAGGAACTTGTATGTATCCAGGGCAACAGGAGAAGGTCAGCAAGAGCAAAAACCAGAGTTGAGTTGCTGGTTCCAACTCTGTTGTAGCTGCTGCAGGAGCATCTTATAAAGAGAGAGCTGTTTTTTACTGCCAGAGACCTGCTTCAGAGGATGGAAGGAACCATCTGACCATGGGTAGACAACTCTCCCCAAACACTGACACCTGCTCATTCTGAAGAGTAACAAGATGGGCATTTGTCCAAGGCAAAGAAAGGACCTTCTAAGCAGCACATAGTAAGTGAATGTAAATCCCACCCGTAGCTCAATGTCATTTAATTATAAATGTTCACCTGCTCAATCCACCCACAGATGCCCAGTTAGTGGTTTGAGAAATTCTTCTAGAGTTGTATGAAGTCAGAAGAAGGAAAGGGTATTTGGTAAAGATAATGTGACATGTCACAGAAAGCAAGGACAGGAAAGAGTTGGAAAAGGGACTCCAATCTCTAAGGGCTCACTCTCTCCCCCACTCCTCTCTTCTCCTCTCTGTGCATCTTCTTCATTTCTCCTTTTTTCTCTACACATTGGCTTCTGTTTTTCTAGCGGGAAACATGGTGGTCAACATGCTTTACGTATCACGGTACTGAAATCTAAAAAATATGAGTTCTCTTACTGAGTTCTAGAAAAAGAATTTCCAAAGATGGACTCTGTGATAGAAGAAAGAATATATCTGGTCTTTGTCTCTGGTTCCTGGCTCAGAGATTCAAAAACCATTGGAATTTTCTGAGTGGTAAGTGCCTTTGTTATGTTAATGAAGTGACTCGTGGCTGGTACCCAGGTAGCTTCAGGATGGAAGCTGGTCATCAGAAAGACCAGGCAGGTGCCTAGAGGGTTGGAACCTTCAGCCACTGGACCTCCAGGGAGAGGGTAGGGGCTGCAGATTGAGTACAATCACACGGCCAACCAATCGTGTCTACTCAATGATGTGCCAACAAAAACTCTGCATACCAAGGCTCTTCCTGGTTGGTGAACATATCACTGTGCCAGGAGAGTGAGGTACCCTGAAGCTCCTCAGGGATACAGCTCTGTGTCTGAGACCATCCCAGACCTTGCCCTGTGCAACATTTCATTCGGCTGTTCCTGAATTGTGTCCTTTATAATAGAACTGTAATCGTGAGTATAGTACTTCCTTGAGTTCTGAGAGATTTTCTGTCAAATTATGGAACCTGAGGGGGTCACAGGAACCCCCAAATTTATAGCAGGTCAGTCAGAAGTGTGGGTGACCTGGGTAGCCCACCTGCAGATGGTGTCTGAGGTGAGAGCCGTTAACCTGGGGAGTCTGATGTTAACTTCAGGTAGTTAATGCCAGACCTGACTTGCAATCCACCCATCTGGGGTGGAAACAGAATAGACTCTGACTAACCAAGCCTAATCCATGAGACCAAATAGTAGGATAATACAATTAGCCCAGCTGGACTCTTCTTCCCACCCTTAACCAATCAATGGTCACATTTATAAACTTGGTGGCACCCGTAGCAACCAGGTGACTTGGGGGAAGGGGAAGTTCCTAGAAAAGAGATGCTGGGCAGACAATATCCTGGTTTTCACTCCCACTGCTAGAGCTTCAATGAATGACCGAGAATGTCATGCATTTCATTCATAAATCTGGTCAGATCTACAGATGGTTCTGCCGATGCTATAAATTCATGTGATCATTCCATGTGACGGGAAAGTACATGCAATGCTGACCTTCTAAATGTGGAAACACTTCTAAGTGACAAAACACTTTCCAGCAGCTAAAATGTCTTATATTAAAGCTGAGAATGTATAAATGGTAATCTGATCTTATAAACAACTGGCTATGGCAAAACTATTCAGTGCTCTTCTCAAGTATATATTTTCGTTGGCACGATAGAAAAGTACCCTCCTAAACACAGCCCTGAAAGTAAATGTAAGGTGGATTCTGGCAGTACATTTGCAGAGAGAGCAGTAGTTTCCCATGTCGTATCATGCTCTGCTACTTTCTGCCGACAGAAGCCTCCCTGGCCCCCTAGGAATGTGTTCTGTATCTCATGGCACACCATTGCAGCAGTGTATGCATTAGCTCTTAGCTCTCTACACTGCAGCTGCCTGGGAGTTCCTCTGTTTCCACCAGGAGACTACACAGGAATTGAGAACACAGGCTGCCTTTTCTTCTGTTCTGTCCTCAAGACCAGCGCCTAGAACGTAGCAGGAGCACAATAAATATCAGTGATCTTCGCCTTGCTTGATGGTCTTTGGCAAGTGACCTAAACTCCCTGAGGTTGGTTTGCTTGTGGGTGAAATGAAGGTAATTATAATCCTTACTTCACTGGGTTGTTATGAGGATTAAAGCCCCGTAAATGCTACTGTTGTTGCTGTTGCTAACGGGCCTGGTCGGCAATCATCATTCACTGATTAGACGCCCTCAGACCCAAAGCAAGCTATTTATAGCTGGAGGAATCACAAGAGAGTATTTCACAAGAGCTCCAAGTCCCTGTTCTCAAAATAAGCAGCAGATGAGACCTCACTACTCAGCCTCCCCTCTCCTGGCATCTCCGTGGTCACTACACCCTGGACATTATTAGAATTTTTTGACTACGTGTCGACGTATTTCCACATTCATGTTTACTCCTTACTATTCACTTGTTTGTAACAAGTCATCGACATAGTTTATTAGGAGTCAAATAATGTAGTTTTAGTTTATGCTGCACATTTAGAGACTTTATCACACTTTATAATGCGCAATGAGGAAAAAAGATTCTCGTCCTTTTTCTATTTATTTTATTAAACCACTCTGCTCCAGAGTATAGGCATTTTTCATTTCTCTTTTTAATATGCCAGCTCTACTCCTTACTCATTCGCGTCCTCTATCCTGAGATGTTAGTCAATCAAGTAAACATATTATTAGAAGTAATTTATAATGTATATGTAGACTAAGTTGTATCATTAAAAAATCATTCTTATGCTTAGGCTCTTTATGGAAATTAAGAATCGTAACATCCCATTCATATCATAGTTGTAAAGACATAATTTCAAAACACACATACACACTTGGGAAAGAGCAAGTAGACATAAAGTTCCAGCAGGCAAATAAAACCTCTTTTTAACCAAAAAGAAAACAAGAATTCTTTGGAAAGAACTCCTGAGGTGCCAGAAGAATTCTGGAAACTAATACTATTAAGAGGATAGTAGCTATAAGCTGAGAATTATAACTGTAGTTATACATAATACCAGAGCAACCCCTGAAGAAAGAAAATGCTTTTTTTGTTTAAAGTCACACTCTTCAAAGATATATTATTTAATTAGTAAAGGAAATGCCATTCTTTTGATTTTTTTTTTTCTTTTGGTAGAGAAGAGAAGAAAGTGCATCAGCTGGCATTTAAATGTATTGCACTGAATAAAGGTATCTGACACTTGCCAACTACCAAATTAATGTGACATAAAAATTGAAGTTCTAAGAGAAGCCACTGCAGTGAGGAGCCCGCACACCGCAACGAACAGTGGCCCCCGCTCATCGCAACTAGAGAAAGCCCGCGTGCAGCAACGAAGACCCAGCGCAGCCAAAAATAAATAAATAAATTTATAAAAAAAAAAAATTGAAGTTCTTTGAACTATTAATTACATAATTAGAACTTATATTGGTTTGAAGCCATTTTTAGAAGCTTATTAATTCAAGGTGATTTTTTTTTTCAATCTTCAATCAAAAACATTATTCCAAAATGCCCAGGGTGGATTTAAATGTGGAGTAAATTCTCTGTTGCCAGGAAGACACTGACATATGTTGATAATGCCTGTACCCTCTCAAATACACAAAGGTGAGCTCGTTACCTAAGTCGCACATTCCATCCTTAGTTGAGATTACAATCCTAAATCTTTGTTTTCAACAAGTTCTTAGGAAATTATAGACAAGGGTCTGCTTAATTTAACACAAAGTAAAATGTCACGATTTACCGTGAGTGATCACAACGTGGGCATCTCAACAGTGGTATGTTAAATGTGTCGCTCCTTGAATTGTTGCCAGCTAACATTCATTTTGTGACATATGTATATTGCCGGGGAAATTCAGAATCCTTCAGCCACTTACATCTCACATTCATACTCCCAAGTTTTATTAAAGGCACCAGCGTTGCTCCCCATTAGGACTTGTCATGCGATGTTTTATTTTGATATTTTACTTCACTGATTTTCATCACAGTTTCCTACCTCGGTTCCAGACACTATGACTGCATTCATAAACTTGAATATAATATGCATGTGAAATCATATTTCCTTCTTGGACACATTAGCAAAATTCCATCTGTCTGCTCCTTTTTAAACTGTTAAATTTTCCACATTGAAAAGAGAATTGGGTTACAATTACCTACTGAGACTTTTCATCAGAATAACATTCTAAGTTGTATATAATGTTGTTCCATATCCTCCCTTGCCTGAGGAGTTTAAAAGAGTTCACACACCCAGATATGTCTGCAGTAAACCTAAAGGCAGATTAAAGCGTTTTAAGGTTGAAAGGAATTCTCAGAGATGTTTCTAGCCTAATCCCTTCATTTTTCAGATAAGAAAGCTCAGCTAAAAAACGAGGAGAGAAGCAGGATGGGTGAGAACTCGAGGACCGGAACTTCCAGCGTTCAAGTCTGCTTCCATCACTGCCGGGACTGTGAGACGTTTGGCAATTTACTTCACCTCTCTGTGCCGTTGTTTCTGTGTAGCAAAATTACGATAATACCCACTCTACAGGGCTTCTGTGAGAATTAAACGAGCTAATACATTCATTACCAGGAAGAACAGTTCTTGTCCATTTCTGTAATTTCAGTGAAGAGAGGATTTCCTTAAATACCCCTGAGTATCCCTTTGGAAGAGGACGTAGAACAGAGATCGTTTCTCTCCCTTTATCCTAGGATCAGTTACCCACAGAACACTCAACTTCTGCTCTGTTCTAATAACTCATCTTAGGTTACTCTTCCGTGGAAAATCTGGATGCAGAAATCCATCTGATTCCAGGGTTTGCTGCATGAAGCCTGTTGCTGCCACGTTGTCTGGTAATAGCTTCATTTGTCGTAAAGGTGATGTTTGGCTCTCCCTGTGACCAGTTTTGTTTCCTCTCTCATTTGGTTCAGAACTCTGGCAAGAAAACACCCACACAAAGCACGCAGCTCACAGAGTTCCCGGACAAAGAGAGCACTCAGTAAGCATTGGCTGTTTCCTCCGTTATTCCTTCTTGCTCCAAGTAGCCTATCACATCAGTGTCAAAATTAATATCACAGCCCAGATCCCTTAATTACAGTGCTAAGATCTCACCTGCGGACAGGAAAAAATAAATAGTTTTGATTGTTTAATACCTTAAGATCATATAATTGTTTCTATTTCACAGCCCCTCAGATCCACTTAACTAATCACTATGCCCTTATTTGAGGCAAACGAGTGCTGCAAATATTTATTAATATTCCTTGGGTCCCACGACTCAAATAATAGAAATTTATATTATTACATAGAGTATTTAAATCACACCTTGATATTTTGAGATGTACAAATACAGAAGTAAAAAAAAAAATCACCACACCTTCCATTTCTCAAATGAATACGTTGCATTTCTTGGACTGGAGTTTTCAGTGTGTAAATGCTACATTCCTCACCTTTGTAACTCTGGAGGCTATAATTTTCGACTTAAATTTACTATTTGCCAGTTCCCACAATTATACCACTTATATATACACCCTACTTAATACCATACACATAGCTAGAATTTTTTAATTTTTAGTAAATTTCCTTTTTTATTTCATAGTTTAATAAGAATGGCTATGGATGTTTGCATAGTAGAGCTCTGAATAATAGATTTTCAGTTTCTTTAGAACAGTTCCGGGATCTTTCTCATTCGTCTCATTCATCATAAATCAGACTATGTCAGTGGTCTCAAAACCTCCCACCATCTTCCCTTCCTGTGTGGAATTAAATCCTTTAGAGCCCACGGTAAGCTGGCCCTGCCTTCCCCCTGACCTCACCTCCAGGGAGTCCCCCACCTCCCATCCCCCATCACTCAGGGTCTCCTAGCCACAGTGACCTTCTCACTGTGCCAAGACATGCCACGGGCACCCCCATCGAGGACACTTGAACCTGCCCTTCCCTCTGCCAGGAACTCTCTCCAGGCAGATGTGTGCTTGTCCCAGCCCCTCACTTCACTCAGTCCTCTGCTCAAATGCCATCTGCTGAGAGAGACCCTTCCTCACCATCTTCCCCCAGACATCCCGACACTCACCCTCCAACCCTCCCTATCACCCCATCTTGTTTCATTTTCTTCACAGCCCTTATCACTACCTGAGAATATGTACATATTGGTTATTCTTTATGCTCTGCCCCCACTTCTAAGATGTAAGGTCCACAAAACTAGAAGTTTAATTTTCTTTATTCCTGTATCTCAATTACCTGGCAGATGTTAGACACTCAAAAATGTGTTGAATTAATAAATAACAGATAAAGCTTGGTGTATGTCAATACTCAGCACAGCTCCTGGCTTTTAGTGAGCTTGAATAAATGATGATTGAATAAATGAATAAATTATTTCGTTCAACCAAAAATACATTGCACCCAGAACAAAACGGTACGACCTATCTACTGTCACACACCTTAGAAACTTACTGAAGAGAGAAGAATTACATGCACAGAAAAAATTTAAATGCTACGTAACACTGTGCTAAGCTGCAAGTAATCAGTTCCACAATAATTGTGTCTAAATCAATGATACAGCTATTAAGTGCATGGCTGCCCAGGAAGTAGACTTTGATGAGAGTGGAAGTTCTCAGGCTGGCTTCAACGAGTAGCAATTTGAGATGGATCTTAAAAGATTTGTTTTAGATAGGGAAGTTAGGGAGGCGACCATCACAAATAGGAAGAAAAAAGCCAGTCCAGGGCATCCCTGGGGACACAGTGGTTGAGAATCTGCCTGCCAATGCAGGGGACACGGGTTCGAGCCCTGGTTTGGGAAGATCCCACATGCCACGGAGCCACCAGGCCCGTGAGCCACAACTACTGAGCCTGCACGTCTGGATTCTGTGCTCCGCAACAAGAGAGGCCGCGACAGTGAGAGGCCCGCGTACCGCGATGAAGAGTTGCCCCCGCTCGCCGCAACTAGAGAAAGCCCTCGCACAGAAACTAAGACCCAACACACCCAAAAATAAATAAATTTATTTATTTTTTAAAAAAAGCCAGTCCATAATGGAGTTGTATTTCCTGTTTTTTCTTTTTTTTAATTGAAGTATAGTTGTTGTACAATATTATATAAGTTACAAGTGTACAATATAGTCGTTCACAGTTTTTTTAAGTTATATTCCATTTATAGTTATTATAAAATATGGGCTATATTCCCCATGTTGTATAATATATCCTTGTAGCTTATTTATTTTATACATAGTAGTTCGTACCTCTTAACCCCCTCCCCCTATATTGCCCCTCCCCCCTTCCCTCTCCCCACTGGTAACTACCAGATTGTTCTCTGTATCTGCGAGTCTGCTTCTTTTTTGTCATATTCACTAGTTTGTTGGAGTTGTACTTTCTTAACAATGCATTTTTTCAAGTGGAAGTTTTCCAATTTAAGCACATAATGAATATTAAATTGTATATCCCAGGCAATGCTGAGATTCTCATGATTTGAAGTTTAAAATTATAAAATAAAAATTAGAAGTTAATTATAATATTAATTATAATATTATCAGTAACTGAAATCTACTCATGTGCTAAGATGCAATTATTTTTGCTTCAACTAATTTAATCAAATATTAGTATGAGTGTTACTGAATTATACCTGTTTTGAAAACAAAAATGCTTTTAGAAGAAAGGGTTTTAAAATATATTGAAGATACGGGAAGGTCCTGGAGTGTCTTAACATGGCCATATTTACAAAGCATGCTTTTTATGATTATAAGTTATTGAAGATATCTTCAGAAATATTCAGTCTCAGACATGCTCATTGTCTTATCCTGTACTTGAAGGGTAAGTGGCTTAAAACAGATTCGCACTCGGGGCCTCCCTGGCGGTGCAGTGGTTAAGAATCCGCCTGCCAATGCAGGGGACATGGGTTTGAGCCCTGGTCCGGAAAGATCCCCCGTGTCGTGGAGCAACTAAGCCCGTCCGCCACAACTACTGAGCCTGTGCTCTAGAGCCCGCGTGCAGCAACTACTGAAGGCTGCACACCTTGAGTCCGTGCTCTGCAACAAAAGAAGCCACCGCAATGAGAAGCCTACACACCTCAACGAAGACCGCAACGAAGAGTAACCCCCGCTCGCCACAACTAGAGAAAGCCCGCGCGCAGCAACGTAAGACCCAGTGCAGCCAAAAATAAATAAATTTTTTAAAAATAGTAAGAGTACTTGTTTCTGATTTCTTTTTTCCCCTCTTGCAGGTGACTATTTTGAAGCTAGAAAAGCGAAATAAACTATATTAAATAGAAATTCGATGTGTCTTGCCTTAATTTGACATTATAAAAGAACAAATGGAGAAAATGAAGAAAGAAAAAAAAGAAGGAAGAAGGGAGGGAGGGAGGGAGGAAGAAAACCAACTAATACAAATGTGTAACAGACGTGTCGAGTTCCACATTTCCAGAACTGGACTCTTGACTATCCGTCCACATTGGCTTCTCCTCCCACCTCCCCATCTTCGCTGGTGGCCCCTCCTTCCCTTCAGACCCTCAGGCCAAAACACTTGTCTTGATTCTTGACACCTCTCTTTTCTCACAACCCACATCTAAACCATCAGGAAGTCCTGCTGGCTGTGCTTTCAAAATACGAAAATATATCCAAGTCCTAATACTTCTTACCACCCCCTCTGCTATCCTTCAGTCCCAACACCATCCTCTCTCACTGAGATGAGGGCACCAGCCTTCCAGGTGACCTCTCCTGCCTCCATCTCATCCAATGTCTCTCCTCCATCTAGCAGCCAAAGGAGCCTTTTTAAAGCTGTTCAAAACACTGGAATGAGTCTCCACTGTACTGAGAGTAAACACTTGTGACAGCAAGAGGGAAAATGGCCTAAGACTGTCCTCAAACAGCTTCCAGGCCAGTTGTTGGTATTCTCAAGAGGGAAACAACCAGGAAGGAGCTATTTGAACAGCCGTTCAAAGAGAGTGGAATTTTCCTTCCAACCACAGTTCTCTTTTCATTGGACACATTTATAAACAAAAGAAAAGCTCCTGACTATCCCAACACTCTCGAATTTTCCGAGAACAGTAAGAGTCCTAGATATTCTCTGCTCTGAAATCTTCCACTGGAAACTGTTGTGATTTTTTTTTTTTTAATTGGAATTAGTTTCCAGCACCTCTGCCACTTCTCAGCTGCATGACGCTGACGGGTCAGCTGGCTTTTGAGACGCAATTTCTCATCCGAGATGGGACTTAGCAGGACCTGCCCAGCCTGACCCACAGGACCACGGCAAGAATTAACTGAGATTCTCATGTTTGGGGAAAATTTTATAACGAAAGTGTATCCTGTACACACGTATATCATTATTTAACACAACTACTTAGCATCCTTCCTGGTGAAGCAGTAAACTGTTAGCATCCCATCACTCCACCTGCCGCCAGTGGTGACCCTCCCTATAAAATTAAAAAGATTTCCAGACCCACCAGTGACCCCGTAGGCTTGGGTGCTCGCTGCTTCCCGTGTGACCATGTAATGAAGAGCAAGTGATGCCTCGTCAATTTTCAGAGCTGTCTTTTTCCTGCAGGGTTTGAAACCAAAGTGGCAAAGGGAATTGGGGCTGCTTAGAAAATGCAGCCTTTCCTTCCTCTTCCAGGAATCTCCGTGTACAAAGTCAGCTGCTATCATCAGCACGTTTCAGTTCCTGCCTCCTTGCTCTGCCACATCCCTAGCCTTGCTGAGAAAAAAAAAATGCAAAGCCTCCCCAAGAAAGAGCAGAAAAGGTGACCTTGTAAGAATGCGCTGTAGGACTTCCCTGGTGGTCCAGTGGTTAAGACTCCGAGCTTCCAATGCAGGGTTCGATTCCTGGTCGGGGAACTAAGATCCCACATGGCGCGGCCAAAACAGAAAATAAATAATAATATTCTCTATCTAATTCTAGCAAATCTCATGGAAGAAGTGTGTCTTTATATTTTAATAAATAGATCCTCCAAATCTCAGCCTAAGTGCCTCTTCTTCAGACCTTCATTCCCCAACCCACAATCTTTCTCACAGCATCTTGCTTTTCTTAACTATTGTTCACCACGGTTTGCTGGTAGATGCATTTGTTTGTTTCCACATGTCTGCCTGCGGCCGGCGGACCCTAAACTTTCTGGGAGTAACAACCATACCTGCTGTCCTCAGCGCTATGCTCCCTTCCAAGGCACCCGGCCCACTGTCCAGGCCCAACACACATTCTGAATGAGCAACTGAGTTAAACAAATAGATAAGAGGGAGAAGGCCTTCCAGTTCCTCATGCCAGATACATCTCGACCTCAACACTTAGCTCGCCCCACCATCCCGTGTAGGCCTGGATTATCACCCTCCCTGTTCACTGCCATCCAAGTGCAGTCACTCCATAGCACCTCAACCCTCACTGGTCTTCTCCCTCCTTCTACTCTTACGAGTGAGTGCTGCTTTCTCAAAATAGTCTGTAAGTTTCCAGAATATAGTCTACAATTTAGATTTCTTTTGTATCCCTCATAATGCATTTTACTTTTTTTAAAGATTTTTTTTGATGTGGACCATTTCTTTTATTGATTATTTTTTTAAGTTATTTACTTATTTATTTATTTTGGCTGTGTTGGGTGTTCACTGCTGTGAGCAGGCTTTCTCCAGTTGTGGCGAGCGGGGTCTACTCTTCGTTGCAGTGCACAGGCTTCTCATTGCGGTGGCTTCTCTTGTTGCAGAGCATGGTCTCTAGGCACACAGACTTCAGTAGTTGCGGCGTGTGGGCTCAGTAGTTGTGGCTCATGGGCTCTAGAGCACAGGCTCAGTAGCTATGGTGCACGGGCTTATTTGGTCCACAGCATGTGGGATCTTTCCGGACCAGGGATCGAACCCGTATCCCCTGCATTGGCAGGCAGATTCTTAACCACTGCACCACCAGGGAAGCCCCTGATGTGGACCATTTTTAAAGCCTTTATTGAATTCATTACTATATTGCTTCTGTTTCATGTTTTGGTTTTTTGGCTGCGAGGCATGTGAGATCTTAGCTCCCAACCAGGGATCAAATCCGCACCCCCTGCATTGGAAGGCAAAGTCTTAACCACTGGACCGCCAGGGAAGCCCCTCATAATGCATTTTAAATAAGATAATCTAAGACTGAGTCTGCCCTCAGCCAAGGGCTCTCTAAAATGGCATGAGAGGTACAGGGCTGACAAAAGGGCTCAAAATAACTTAGAAATAATTCACGTAACTTTTGAATACATAGTGTCTGTGACTCATACCTCATTTCAATTATTAGCCCTCAACAGTGCATAATCAAATATCTTTCAGGCCCCAAATCGTACTCCCAGTAATTCAGCCTCATAATTCTTTGCTGAAACAGAAATGCCTCTCACCCAAAAAAACATTCCAACACAGCAACAAGATAAAACGCTTTAGTAGTATTCTAGACCTACTTCAGTATTCGAGAATGTCTGCTGTAAATGCAACTTCCACTTGGGACTTCTCCTGCCCAGGCGGCCATTTCTCCTTCTTTAATTCTCATCTGATATTCTCCTTCTGTCCTCCAGTTAGGAAAATATAGATACGGTTTTCAGGTGAACCCAGTCTTCAGTAAAACAGAGAGGAAAAACAGCACAAAAGTCTGACAGCGTTGTATTCCTAGCCAAAACTTCGGATTCAGCATAACTTAAATTATGTGTTTAATGATCTAATTCTTCCAATGTAACTATATTTTGTGTTGGCTTTCTGGAAACCCCTCATTATTTGCATATCTTCTGACCCCCCCCCCGAAAAATTATGAGCAGTTAATAATTTTTAGCAGTCAAGCTAAGTTTGGAGTTGATGACAATGCGTGAACTAAAATACCTACCTAAATACAAAGAAACTCTTCTGAAATAGAAATTTGGAGCTTTGAGAATTTATTGAGAACTTTATTACATTCCTTCGTGGTTTATCTCCTTTCAGTTTCCCACAAACGTATACACCTTTGGAGGTAAAGATGATACTGCTTAATCTGCCCCGACTCCTGTGGCTTCTTTGAGAAGCTTTTAGAAAGGAATGAAGAGGCTTAAGCACACTTTGGGTTGATGTGGCTTGATCTGTAACATCCACAAAAAGCATTTAACTTCTTGTATCCTTATCTAAGTTAGATGCTGTTGAAATACTCAAAGACCAAAAAGTAAAACTGCCCAACCTAAGAAGAAATAAGCTCTAAAAGTCTTTTTGTCTTCCAAAAAGGTTAAAATCTCAAGTTCAACACGTGATCATATGTGGAGGAACGGAATACAAATGTGTGTAAACATGGCGACAAAGAATCTCCAAGGTTGTTCCATCGTGAGACTGATTAAAATTTGACATGTTTGAACTCTCAACACATTTGCTGAACTTCCGGAAAGCTCTACCCTTCATAATTAACCACTAATGAAATTTTACTAGGGAAAAAAATTACAAGCTCTAGTCAGAATCTCTTTAAGTCTGAGGGAGCAAATTCCATGAGAATGATCACCTTCCTATATGAGAGACTGCCACAGAAAGGCTCTGAAACCAATCTGTCCCCAACAGCTAATAATTCACCTATTATCAAACCCTCTAGAATCATAATACCTCAGTCCCAACTGTATGCCTGCAAATTTGTGACAAAACAGTTGATGAATTGCAGTGACTGGCCAAATTGGTGATGTGCCTTGGGGTTTCGGAACTCCACCCACCCTACGTGTGAGAAGAATTTATGAAGATAACATGACACGCTAATATATTTTTACAGCTTAAACAAGATATTCCATGCCATTTTTGAGCACCACACGTAGTTTATCAATATAAATCCTAAGACCTTTATCCCCTTTTGTTTCTTTGCTGCTACACATAATATAATTATCAAAAAGGTTAAGATTGACGAGTGGAAGAATTTCAATCCTGGACAGAAGCTCTCTTTTCCCTTTCTTTTTCTATTTTCATTCATTGGTTCACTTCGATTTTTGTTGTTTCTGTTACAGTTGTCGTAATACAATCTTCAGCCGTAGCAAAAACGCGTAAAACACTTTGAATGGCTTCAATGTGACCTTTGAAAACCTTAGTCCTCTATCCGCATTTAGATGGGTCAGGTGGTGTGTCAGATCCTAAAGCAGCATTGGCTGGCATTCAGGTATCTTTCAGAGAGAAATCAGGGTCACCACCTCCGTCGGATAAAACTCTTAGTTCGTAGGTAGAAAGACATCAGCACGGTCCTCTGCCCCAGCTGTTGGTGAATGTCAGGTCTGCGTCAGAGGGCTGTTCTCGTTCTCTAAGACGGTTTGAGCAGTTAATTATGGAAAAGTACTCCAGGCATCCCTGCTTAATCAAATTTTGTATATAAATATATAATGTATATGAGTAGTCAGGGAAATTCCTGTAAATTGAAAGAGTTAACATGTACCAGGCCTGTCACTGCTTATGATAAAAAAAAGAACAAGCAGCTAACATTTGGTGAGTCATTAGCCCATGCCTGGCACGGTGTACTTTCCCTGCATTAGCTCACTCAGACCTAATACAACCCTATGAGATAGGAACTATTACAATGCCCATTTTCTAAAAGAGGAAACAGGCTTCTGGGGTTTAAAAAAGGTTGAAAAAATAAAGAACTTCTAAGTGGAAGAGCAGGAACTTGAACTTGAGTCCAGCCTACTTCAAAATCCGTGCCCTTGAGAGCTAGGCTTAATGGTTTCTGTAAAATTCATACACACGTCACGTTACTTTGAAATTTCTCAAATAGAAAACATGCACTGGAATAAGATTTAGCCATCTCACCAATCTTTTAAAATCAGATATGGATGAGCGTCATCACCAGTTGTGAACAAAGTGATCTTGGAAAATTTACTTAAAACCTCCAAGCTTCAGTTGACTCATTTGTATAAAGCTCCCAAGATTATGAAGGGATATATGAGATCGTGTATGAGAGAACAGAGGAAAAAACCACAGGTGGAGCATTTTCCCCGTTAATCCATTTACAGAGTTTCAATATTTAAGATAACTCAATTTGAAAACTGACGAGTTTTCTCTCTTACACATATTTTCTCTCTTAATACCTTGCTTGTAGTGGGCAATTTCATAAATATCTATTGAAGAGAATGGAATGTTTCCAGTAACCCCTCCTAGGAAAACGTAGCCTGATTGAAACTTTGGTGATGGCTTCCTCCTATTGCATTTTGTCCATAGGAATCTGTACACCGAACTCCAAGTGTACGCTCTCATGTAAGAGCACATCGCATTCTGAAATTGAAACAAAAAAAAAAACCCAACATACAACAGGTAAAACCTCAGGCATCTGCAGAAGCACTGCCTTAAAAAGATGTGCAAATATAATACACTGCTTTCAGAGAAAGGTGTCTCTGAAATTCTCAGCAGTAGGTCTAGAGCTGTCCCATCCACTAGCCACACTGACTACTGAGCATCTGAAATGTGGTCCAAAATGAGATCTGCTCTTGACACTGAGCCCAAGCTCACTCTGCTCATCAAATGCAGGCCAATAAATCGGGAGAGGAGGTGTTGGGGCAAGGAAGAACGACTTTAATCGAAAAGCCCGCAGACTGAGAAGATGGCAGAATAGTGGGTCAAAGAACCATCTTCCCTCACTCTGAATTCGGGCTCCTTTTATACAGAGGAAGGGGAGGGGGAGGGGCCCAGTGCAATGCTGCCAGACCAACAGCTGAGCAAGGCCACTAAAGGCTGCTTGCTGACAGCCTGCCCTATTACACTCTAAGGTAAAATCTGAAGAGTTTTTTTTTTATGTTTTTGTCCGTGTGAGGGAATTCTGGGTGAGGGAGGAGGTGAGGGAGCTCCGAGTGTGAAGACTTAGGATGGAAAAAAAACGAATGTAAAATGTCTCATTAATAATTTTATTAATGGCGGTGGTGGTGTCATGAATTGGGAGATTGGGATTAACATATATACACTAATATGTATAAAATGGACAACTAATAATAAAAATAAAATAAAATAAGCACACATTTCTAAAGTTTAAAAAAAAATAGACCTTAGATGTAACAGGCAGAAAACAGAAATATTGTGTAGAGATTTGGTGAACATACTTTTGTGATGCTTTGAAAAAGTTCTGAATAAAATTGAATATTGTATTACTGTTTAAAAAAATAATAATTTTATGCTGACTGCATGTTGAATGGATTCTATTTGGACTATATCATATATAATATTAATATATATATATGATATAACATATATGACTATACAGTCATATAAAAATTAACTTCACCTGCCTCTTTTTACTTTTTAATGTGGCTACTAGAAACTTTAATACTGTGAGGGTTAATGGTTCACATTATTTAACTGTTCAGTGCTGGCCTAGAGTGTTTACCAAATCTAATCACTATAATTAAGCAATAATATAATTTATTACTGGCGAAAATGTAAAAGACAAGCAATTACAGAATCTAGGAAGTAGATTAAAAGTCATTCAGGGGACTTCCCTGGTGGTGCAGTGGATAAGAATCTGCCTGCCTGTGCAGGGGACACGGGTTTGAGCCCTGGTCTGGGAAGATCCCACATGTCACTGAGCAATTAAGCCCATGCGCCACAACTACTGAGCCTGTGCTCTAGAGCCCGCAAGCCACAACTACTGAGCCCATATGCCACAACTACTGAAGCCTGTGCTCTGCAACAAAAGAAGCCACTGCAACGAGAAGCCCGCGCACCGCAACAAAGAGCGGCCCCCACCAGCCACAACTAGAGAACGCCCATGCGCAGCAACGAAGACCCAATGCAGCCAAAAATAAATTAATTAATTAAATTAAAATCTTTAAAAAAAAAAAGTAATCGGTATTCCTCGCTCCCATCCCTGGTATCATTGCTGTCATTCGTCTCACTTGTATATATAAGCTGGCTATACCTATGATATACACACAAGCATAAATAATTGAATAAATTAAGCTTTAAAAAAAAGAGTCATTCGGTACATCCTCAGGGCTGTTGAGAGACGGTAAACTCTAACTTTACAATATTGTTTAGTAAAATGGAAATCATTCTACAATAAAAAATTTAATCATATTAGCTGTCATAACAAAACACCACAGACTGAGTGGCTTAAACAACAGAAATTTATTTCTCATAGATCTAGAGGTTGGAAGTGCCAGATCAAGTTATGTGCAATTTGACTCTCTCTCCTTGGCTTACACATGGCCACCTTCTCCCTGTGTCCTCACACCGTCTTTTCCACGTGTGTCTGTGTCCTAATCTCTTCTTCTTATAAGGAGGCCAGTCCTATTGGATTAGTGCCCACCATATGACCTCATTCACCTTCATTACCTCTTTAAAGGGCGTATCTCCAAATACAGTCACATTTTGATGTACTGGGGGATTAGGCTTCTACACAGGAATCTGGAGTGGGGGGGTGGGACACAAGTCAGCCCATAACAATCATTCAGCTAAGTATTTAAAGAAAAATCCATTATGAACATTGTTTCTTTTTTCTGATTATAGAAGCTTTGTAATATATTAATGGATTTCCTGAGTGAATCCTTGCTTAAGAAAAAACTCTCTCCAAATGATGAATATTTGTAATCCTATAGACATATATTTCTCTTTACAAAAGTAACTTGAACTGCCACTTTATAAATCAATGTCTTGCAAGTCTTTTTATTGGTTTCCCAGAGTTTAACTCCAGGGAGATCATACTTTTCTCTCCGGACAAAATGGAGGCGTTTGGGGCATGGTTGAACAGTATTGTATAAGGCAGGAGGATTCACCCAACATTCACATAAGCTGAGCTTTGACTTTTCACATTACACAGGTTCTTTTTATGATCTGTTGAAAATGTTTCTCAATGCTGGTTGGGTTGATGCACGTGGTAGTTAAGAGTACAGACAGTCCTCAAAATAGCAACGACCGAAGGTCAAACCCCCGATTTGCTAGTTCCTCAATGTGTGATCCGAGGAACATTGTTTAACCTCTTACACCTCAGTTTCCTGATCTACAATGTAAGAAAAATAAGGGTACCCTTAATCACAGGGCTGTGAGGAGGATGAAATAGTTAAATTCCTGCTCCAACAGATGAACAACTAGTTTCTTTCATTGTTCTCTATGTCACCACGTAACACCTAGGGAGACAACAGGTGATGGGTCTCTTAATACAGCAGCTCACTTTAGGTACTTTGTCTCCAGACAGTGTGTTTGGTTTGTGACTCAGCCACCAATAGCCATTAAGAAATATTATTCTGAGCTATGATTGGGAGAACAGTAGCAAAAAAGATTATTTTTTGGAAAGACGTCTTTGAAAATGGCACAAAAATACATTATAATAGAAGTCGAGGGGACAGAAAACAATGTTTGGGAATATCATCAACAGGTGTAGGAAAAAGGGAAGACTTGTTGAAGAGGTAGATTATTAGAAGTTTGCAGTCAGCAACGACAAAAGTGAAGTCAAAGCTTGGTTTTGATTCAAATAAGAATCCAGGAGCAGACATGGGAAAAAGTGACCCTAAAATAACTCACTTAGGGGTGAAACCATAGCCATGAGGTGAGTCCAGCTTTCCTGACACATTAGGAAAATGTATATGAGCTAAATCTGAAAAAGCAAAAGCAAATTGTCTAACTTAACAGCAGGAAGTAACAGATTTTATGCCCCCACCAATCCCTTTTTTGTTTCTTAGGATCCAAGAAGAATCGGAAAAGTCTTGTCAACAAGACAAGCAATCAGGAATGAAAAAAATTGTTACTGACTGTTCTTTCAGAGGGATTACAGTAACATCTGGTTGGGATTGCATACTTATTTAAATCTTTCTTCAAAAGTCTTTAACTTGGAAAAAGGAAACATTCAGTTGTTTCAGAAATCGAGACTATTAATTGACACATAATTATTTTACTTTGTGACATTTTATAAAAAACATATCCCACTATGTAAATGTTGATTTTTAAAAAATTTTTTATTGGAGTAGAGTTGATTTACAATGTTGTGTTAGTTTCAGGTGTACAGCAAAGTGAATCTGTTATACATATGCATAGATCCACTCCTTTTTAGATTCTTTTCCCATATAGGTCATTACAGAGTACTGAGAAGAGTCCCCTGTGCTATACAGTAGGTCCTTATTAGTTATCTATTTTATACATAGCAGTGTGTATATGTCAATCCCAATCTTCCAATTTATCCCTCCCACTGCCCTTTCCCCCATGGTAACCATAAGTTTGTTTTCTACATCTGTGATTTTATTTCTGTTTTGTAAATAAGTTCATTTGTACCTGTAAATGTTGATTCTTAAGCCAATGGTGAAAACAGCTAATTAAATTGCTACAGGCTTATATTTCTTTTCCATGAGACTATTCCTTCTGGGTACTGTTTAAAGTGATCTAACCTGCATTTGATGAAATTTTCAAAAAACCAACACTGATGTTTTGAGCCAGATTTCAAAGAAACAATTTATCTTGGTTTGTCACACAGGGCATTGTCTCATCACTAAGTCTGTGCCAGAAATCTTGAAATTGCTATAGAACAGTAATATATCAGGCCTCTTACCTTACTAGGGTTTTTAAATCTGTGGTCAAAAAAAGATTGAAGGGCTTCCCTGGTAGCGCAGTGGTTGAGAGTCCGCCTGCCAATGCAGGGGACACGGGTTCGTGCCCCGGTCCGGGAGGATCCCGCATGCCGCAGAGCGGCTGGGCCCGGGAGCCATGGCCTCTGAGCCTGCGCTTCCAGAGCCTGGGCTCCGCAACGGGAGACGCCACAACAGTGAGGCCCGCGTACCGCAAAAAAAAAAAAAAGATTGAAGATGCTATTATTAGCATGTGGCTGTTTGTGATGGCCCTTGAATATAGAAATACTTTCAGTTGGGATCACAATTAAATCAGCTGATGCTCTTCCACATCTTCATGGTCCCTTTCTGTGTTAAGTGGAGTTTTATAAATATTTATGAGACATCGAGAGATCGGATACCTCAAACTTCTCTAGATGATAGATAAATAGATGATAGATAATGAGCTCTCAGCAAACAGTAAAAATAAAGAAGGTCACTTTGGTCCAAGACAAGAAGAGCAACACCCCCTAAAATTGAGAACAGAGCAGAGAATCTTACAGACTATGGCACAGGATCCAGCCAAACTTTCTAACAAGTTCTGACATTTGCTTGTGCCCCTGAAAAGAACTAGCCATTCCAGTTGCCAGTACACAAGTATTCCTGTAATTAAAATGGCTTTTCCACCTTTTTTTTAAATGGCAAAAAATTTTCCATCCTATGTCAGTCAAGTGACCCCCCAGGCATGTTAATTTACCAAAACCACACTTGAGCTCTCTAATTATTCAATGATTTTGACTGGTATGGAGCTTGTCAAGGAAAAAAAAAAAAAAAAAGATAAAAATAAACTGGGGGCTCAACCTTCCACTTTTGTGAGGTAGACAAGCTTCGCATCAATGGGTATAACATTTTCAGAAGAGTTCTCAGTCAACTTCTAAATGTCTGCAAGCATCCTAGATCTCTCACAGGATCCATACAGTGTACAGAGATATTCCACTCCTACTGAAATCATTCCATCAGAGTCAGAATCGTGTGATAAATACTTTCAACAAGGTGCAGAAGCCATATTTCAAAGGCATATTTGAAGGAAATAAAACATATTTTTTGGTCAGAACTAAGAAAAGTAAATGGAATCTGTGTAAATATATAATAGTTCCACAGATGCAGGTTTACAGAAATAACAACAAAGCAATGTCCAAAATTCTACAGTCAAGGCAGGATGCTCTTTTATAATCAACTGATTGCAAATATTTACTATGCACCTACTGTGTGCTCTACTGATCCTTTGGGAGAAAGTCAAATATGGAAAACAGTGATAAAAAAGAACAGCCAGTTGCTCAAAACCTACTTAGTTCGTGAAGTCTTCCTGATTATCTGTCTACGTGAGAAAATAAACCTTACTGAATCCTTATGACATGTCAGACACTGATAAACACCGGGGGTTCAGAAATAAATAAGATGCGGTCGCTGCCACAGATGAAGTCATAGTCTAATGCGACAGACACTACAGTGCTCCCTGTACAATGTGCTAAGCTCTGTCACAGCATGGTCATGAGGGACAAGAGGCCAAAGCGACCATTTCACATAATCACATTAGTTTCGTGGGGGTATTTTTAATTAATTTTTTTAATTGAAGTATAGTTGGTTTACCATGTTGTGTTAGTTTCAGGTGTACAGCAAAGTGATTCAGTTATACATACATATATATATATCTATTCTCTTCAAGATTCTTTTCCCTTATAGATTATTACAAGATACTGAGTAGAGTTCCCTGTGCTGTACAATACGTCCTTTTTGGTTATCTATTTTATATACAGCAGTGTGTATATGTTAACCCCAAACTCCTAATGTATCCCTCTCTCCCACCCTTTCCCCTGTGGTACCATAAGTCTGTTTTCTATATCTGTGAGTCTATTTCTGTTTCGTAAATAAGTTCATTGGCGTCATTTTTTCAGATTCCACGTATAAGCCATGTCTTAACGATATTTGTCTTTCTTTGCCTAGCTTACTTCACTTAGTATGATAATCGGTAAAGTTGTAGGATGCAAAAAACTAATTCACTCTAGTTTGAAAGTAAAGACAAGTTGATTTTCAGATTAGCTGCAGTAGATTTGGAGTGACAGGGTTTCATTCCATCTGCATCACCCTAAATGGAGCTCCAGCTCTCTAACTCCAGCAGGACTGTTCTCTGCAGACCTGATAGCTGGGGAGAAAGTGGTTTTCTTCACTATACAGACATGTGGTTCTACCACAGCTGCTGTGTTTGCAATTTCCAGCCCACAACAATGGAATTCCCAGTTGCCATGTTCCCCTCATGAAGAAATACACAAATTGCTTCCGGCTGTTTTAAATTTCTCATTTCCACTGGAAGTATTCCATCTCTTAAATCTAGAGCACCACATCCCAGTCACAACTTTTTCTCTTTACAGATTCCCCGCTCTCCTACTTTTATCAATACCTGTCATCAATCTCAGAGAACCTGCCTTTTCTTCCTCCCCTTCTCTCCCCATGTAGCCCAAGTCTCACAGTCTATTCAAATATTCAAACATTCTTTGGTTAACATCTACTGGCTCTTGAATTTGTCAATCTCTCTTCCGACGCATGAGGACTGGAAACCCTTGGATCAATCTAACCATTGATCTACTCTGCTTCTACATCTAAGTTCTGTGAAGACAATCACACAGCCATGAAATCTGGCATCAGGAAGAAACATGGTTTCCAACTCTGATCAAGCCTTTGGGGGTCAAGCAGCAGTCCCTTCTATATCCCTGGTCTGCTCCCTTTCCCGTTATCACATACAATTTTTTTACCACTTACATTTACTCCTTCTCAAACTTCTTCAAACCCCATCTTTCTCATTTACAGTAGATTATCTTATCCTTCTCTTAACATAGAAAACAGAAGCTATTTAGGAAAAACTTTCTTAAAGCACTATTTTCCTATATGGTATATCTTCCAGCCTACACCCCTTCTGTCACAGAGAATGAGATGTCCCACCTCCTGCCCAAAGCTAGTGGGGCAATCCACATCTTCCGCCACGAATCAGCTCTGCTTTCCCCTATACTTGAACCTCTTCCTCTGTTTTGGATTTTACCCTCTCCATATGATTCAAGCCTCTCCCATGTGAAAAAACAAGCCCTCTCTCCACCCCGTGTATCTCTTGAGCAGTCTCTCTAGCGTCCCCTGTCTTTTGCAACCAACTTTCTTAACAGTGGTCTTTGCGGCCCACTAAGTTCTTCACTCACGGTAATGTGGTTTCTTTCTCCACCACTTGACAGAAACCGTTCTCGATGAGACCAAATTGCCGTTCATGCTGTTCCCAAATTGCTATAGCCCTGGATAATTACCCACCCTATCCTACTCGATTGTTCTGTGACATTTGATGCTATGGACAACGTTTTCAAACTCTTTTCTCAACTGGCTTTTATAATGCCGTATCTCTTTGTTTTTCTTCTACATAAAGAATGGATGGAGATGAAGAGTCATCTCCTGTATCTCCCACTCCTTAAATATTTGACTCCCTCAAAGGCTGTATCCTCAACCCTCATCAATTGTATCTGCTAACCCAGTGTTACCTCTTCAGGATTTCAACTTCCCCCTATTTGATAACATCCAAGCCCTGATCTCACTGTGGATCCAAGAGCACAAATGCATCTGACTGAAGGACAATTCCATATGGATGTCCCCAAAACACCTCAAATTTAGCACATTAAAAACTGAACGTGAATCTTTAGGATACTGTTTAGATACATAGTGTGTAGTCACCAAACCAGAATCACTCTTGACATGTATCAGAATCTTTTGTCTTAACTTTACACGGAGATTTTAGGAACTAATATCCCTTATAGGAAAGAATCATCCATCTAATGTTGAGTAAATCCTGTAATTTATCTATCTAGTAATGAATATTTCTGAGTTCTAAGATTTGGGGTATCATCTAACTTTCTTGTACTGCTCTAATTTTTATAATAAGCTTGTATAATTTTTCAATACAGTTTTTTAAACTAATCTCACCCCCTCCTCTCTTTGTATTTCTTATCCCCAAAATGGCACCAAATGGCACCATCTCCTAACTGGCTTCTCAAGTTAGACCTCTGGATGTCATCCTTGCCTTATCCTTGCACCCACGCCCTCTGGAATATGCCTTGAATCCATCCACTTCTTTTCCATTCTCACTGCCATGTCTTAAGTTAGGACTTCATCCTCTCCCACTTTAACTTCTGCAATGGCTCTTTACCTCCAGTCTCATCCCCATTCTCCATCCTTGTCAGAAGTTTCTCTCTAAAGCCCAAACCCTGGCATGCCATAGGCTGTTTAAAATCAGCAGTGTTCAGTAGCCTTCAGAATAAAATATAAATTACTTGGAATGTCCTAAATGACCTACATGATCTGATCCATGTATTTTCAAAACGGTGACCTTAGACCTTGGGATCTGAACAAGGTTCCAATCTATTCACTCTCTGTGACTCAGACAAGTTAATTAACCACTTCGGGGCTGTTTCTTTGTTGACACATTGGAGCAAATGATGCTTTGCAGAATCAGAGTGTTAGGGATAACTGTGTTTAAGTAGTGAGCATATTTTAGGTGTCCAATAAATGATGATTATTATTTTGACTACTACTACTATTATTATTTCCATATAGCCCCATTCTAGAGGGGAGAGAGTGTCTTATTTATCTTTCTATCTCCATCACCTGTGAATGATGGTGAAGGGACTCAAGAAATGCTTGCTGAACAAAGAGTAAGTATGGGTGACATTTTGGTCTTCTTGGTAGGCAGTGGGCTATTGGAGACTAGCTATGGACCTTCTAAAAGTCATCAGTCATCTTGCCTTTTCCATCTGAATCCAATCATAAAGTTTTATGTCTACTGGCAGTCAGAGATTACACAAAATTCTTCTAGATGCACCCTCCATTGCTTATAAATATCAGCGCCACAGTGCCTGTCTCAATTTTTACAATTCACACAGTTCTCATTCTGGGTCACACCCGATAAATCTAAGTATGTTTCTGTGTATACTTGACTATATAGCATCATATCCTCTTATTCTGCACTTTAACATTTGTTTTCTCAGATTCCTGAAATTAAATTGAAAATGCCCGTTTCTAACATCAGTCAAGATTTATCAATCCTTTTGTATATCGACCAGCATCTCTTAAGTTAAAAACCACTAACAAATACCAAAGTGCTTCAAAGGGCAAACCAATTACAACTTCAAGCAGTCATTAAAGTCAATGAAATGCATTGTTTTGACTAAAGAAAAAAAGCATTGTTTCTGTAAATTTGTATGGAGTACCCCAAAGGCAGGGTTTTCTCATCATCCTCTGAATAAACAAAGTCTTAAATTCCACACACCAGAGTAAAATAAAAACAAAATTAAAAATTGACCACACACACCTGCCTGCTTAATTGTAACATATGTGATTAATATCATGCTTTAAGCCTAGACAATAAGGAGGTACACAAGGAAGACTTGGTAAAAGTTAGTAATCCTAAATTTGCAGCAGTTTGATTTTTTTAACTGAAATATTGTTCTAAGTAATAAATAATTCTCCAAATGATAATTTAAATGCCCCATATAGGCATGTTTTTCCTGCTTTAATAGTATAAATTCAATATTCACTAAGGCTAATTGAATAATGAGCTAGTCACACCAATGAGACATACCATATATCTACGAATACAACTTGTAGAATTATTGAAATGAGATGATCAGAGATCATGATCCTTTCACATTAGATCTTGAAATCGCTGGCTGGCCTCCCCAAGGCTCTACCAAACCCCACTGAAACACATTGAATTGCAGTAACCTTGTGGGGAGGGTGAACTTCTAAATGCACAATGTTTGAGTCTAGTGGATGTGATGTTATAGTCTGAGGGCTTGCGTCCCCCCAATAATCATAGGTAGAAATCCTAACCCCCAAAGATGATGGTATTAGGATGACTTAAGCATGACTCTGCTTAAGTCATGAGGGTGGAGCCCTCATGAATGGGATTAATGCCCTTAAGAAAAAGATTCCAGTGAACGCCCTTGACCCTTCCCTCATGTGAGGACACAGCAGGAAGATGGCCAGCTATGAACAAGCAACAGTGCTCCCACTAGGACACAACCATGTTGGCACCTTGATCTTGGAATTCCCAGCCTTCAGAACTGTGAGAAATAAACTTCTGTTGTTTATAAGCCACGCAGTCCGTGGTATTTTGCAGCCTGAACAGATTAAGACACACAGAGTGATCGGAAAATCTATTTGGGTAATTTGAGATCATTATAACAGCAAAGAGTGAGAAATTACATATAGAATACATGAGAATCTGAATGGAAAAAGTGAACTGATTGTGAATTAAAATATTACATTTGCTATGACCAATTCCATCATATAATAAAATATATGATGGCAACTTTGCCTTCAAAATTTGAAGGAATAATTCACTCAGGAAAATCTACTTAAATCAACAGGAAATCATGTAACAACTGGTCTTTTAATTTTGTATAGAGGTTGTCTTTCAAATGATCCAGATTAGTTCAAACTCGGCCTGGATTGGTCATCAGAATGAAGGAAATTATGTAGCTGTTTAAGGTAAAGAAGGTGACCCCCCAAAAAACACTCACTACTCTGAAATGTGCTCAAAGTAACAACCTGCTCAAGTTAACATCACCAAAAGCAACATGACCAACTCATAACACGGACACCTCAGCAGGGCAGTCAGCAAGTATCTTAACTTCTTTCTGTTTAATGAAACAAAGGCTCCATAGTAATTTGCCTGCTCAAGTTCATAGAATCAATATAGAGAGGAATAAAGCCCAGAAGCTACGGAGCATCATTTAATACTTCTTGACCACATTTGGTCATAGAAAATATTCCTTTTTGATAATGTGCAATAGTCCTGGTTTGATACAGTAAAAAGAACTAATTTGGACACCAATAAAGTCTGATTAAATTATAACTGGTTTGGGAATAATGAATTAGGCAACAATGGAGACAGATTCCTTAACAGAGCGGAGAGTTCCCAAAGAATGCAGGACGTGATGAAGTGTGAGATGGGGTGACCAGAGCCAGCTGAAAGGTGGTGATATATGATGAGGTGCAGCTGAGCATCCCAAGGAACAATCGAGTGAGATGGGCAGTGATCTTAAGGTGGTGGACATCCATCCATAATGTAAAACACTTTATCTGCAAGGTTATTCAAATGACCAGTAGGAAACTTGAAAAATCACTGCTGAATTTTGATGCATGGATGTTGTAGATTACGAAGAGCAACAGTTGGTGACTAATTCTTTGAATATAGAGGATGTCCTGTACTCAGATTACCCCCCACCTTCATGTGACTGTAGTGATATGTTGTCAGGAAGCAGTCCTCAAAGACTGTCATCTTCCATAATTTAACTTTCACGTGTGGATTATTTTGAGACTCAGTAATGCCATAATTCAATTTTAATGACTCCTGGACCTCAAGGATTACTAATGCATCCTTACATCTCAGTGTTGGTTTGTTCTAAAGACAAGAGGGTAACTCCCCACAGACATCTGAAACACTCAGCACAATATCTAGCTTATAGCATGTGATTCAAAAATATTGAGTGAGTGAGTGATTGGATGGATGGAGTCAATGTGAATCTATGACCAAGCAAAGCGACGACCACACCATAGGTTTTCCACATTGCAGTGGAATCAATCAAAGAGCGCGAGGCACTTCCTGGGTTTTCCTGCACCGTTTTTGGTGCTGCTCATAAAGTCACCAGAGGCTGTAAGCCAGAGACCACATCTTAGTAACCATAGTACTTTAACACCCAGCACTGGGCCTCTACGTAGCACAAATGAAGACAATCCATTGATCGATCCATCCAAGTTCTTATTTGTAACAATGTTACATGAGAAGACTTCATCTAATACACAGCTCATCATAGACATGGGACTACTCTTAACTGTATTTTTCTTTCCTGAATCATCTTGATCACCTGCTGAATTAAACTGGCCATGAATTAAACTGGCCATATTCAGTGTAGACTCAAAGCCAGGTTCTAAACTGTATGAATGCATCTATTTCACTTTGAGTTGTGTAAGTACGGCCTATAAAAGTATAATTCCGGGGCTTCCCTGGTGGCACAGTGGTTGAGAGTCCGCTTGCCATCGCAGGGGACACGGGTTCGTGCCCCGGTCCAGGAGGATCCCACATGCCGCGGAGCGGCTGGGCCCGTGAGCCATGGCCGCTGAGCCTGCGCCTCCGGAGCCTGTGCTCCTTAACAGGAGAGGCCCGTGTACCAAAAAAAAAAAAAAAAAAAAAAAAAAAAAAGTATAATTCCCCGTCCATCCCTGGTCTTCCTTTTTCTCACCTTAGCCTTTCACATCATTCTCTATGCCAAAGTACCTAAGAAATTTTCGGTCCAAGTAAACATTGATTTAATGTTCATAGAGATTAGAAGTTAATAAGATGAAAATGATTCAAACATACATTCTTTAAAATCCGACATTCAACTTGAAGTACTGGAAGGGCCTTCTATTAAAAAAAAAACTTTGAAAAAAAATAATAAATAAAATAAAAACTTTGGATTAAAATATAAATTTGCTTCTCTTTAAGTGGCTCTGGCTTTAGGTAAGCATAACCCTTCTATCTTATCAACTCTGTATTTAATGATTTCAGATCCTTCACCACCTCCTTTTGCTGCTATAAATGTAATTGTAATGTCTCTCCTTTGCACTTATTCACGTTATTTCTCTTTCCTCAAGAAAATTTTACCTTCAAAAGGCTTCTGGTCACCCCTATTCCTTTTCCCTTACACCATAAGTAGTAAATATGTTGTACTTTGCAAAAACAGGATCCAGCAGAGGGAATGTTAGTAAAGCATATCCATGCTTCCTGGTAATGAAAGAAAGATCCAGAGTGAGGGCATTATTGGGGGAAAACTTTTAACTACTTCTTAAAGAGTTTTAATAAAAATTTTAAAATTGTTTTTTGGAATAGCTTATTCTAGCACCATAAAGCAGAGGTGCTTTGGAAGAAAGGTCAGCAGATGGGCCAGAGTTGCAGAGGGCAGTGTAGTGGACTAGACGCGGAGTAAAAGTTATCAAGGATTTGGAGTTCAAAGAGACCGTATCCTTTTTCTTCATCCCAGTCCTACACTTCACAACAGAAAAGAGAAAGTGAGCTGTCATAGAGATAGTCTTTGACATGTCACAGGCTGGTATGGGGGAGGAGGTAGAGGACACACAGTGTCCCCTCTGGCCTATTTTCTTGTGTCATGTGTCACAGCACACGGGGCACAACAACCAGTGTGACCTGGGTGGAAATGTCACACCACTTCTCAGAATGCTCTTTGGTTAGCAAGCATTCAGATGGCCAAGTAGCTCTGATTTCTGCTCTTTGGCCGAAAACAAAAGAGGAGAAAAAGTCACCGCCATAATCAAAGGACAGGTGGCCGGCTCTGCCTATAGAAAGCAAGGAGTTAAGTTTACAACCTAGGCCGGTGGCCCTCATTATTTACAAAAGGCTGTTTTTGAATTTAAGAATGTGCTGTCTTTTGAGACTCTAGCGAGCAGGTTGTTTATTTGGGAGGGAGTCCTGAGAAGCACGAGGAGAGAAGTCGGGATGAAACAGAAAAGGATGGAGGCCAATCAAGGTTATGTTTTTGAGCAAGCTGCAGCTGTTAGCAACGGGGGCTCCCATCACCCTGAGGAACCAGAGAGGCAATGCAGACCATCCCTCGGGGACAACCTACACCGGGGATACTTAGCCTCCGACTCTCTCAGTCATTGGCCAAGGGCTACTCCCAAGGGACCTTAATGCCGCAGCACTTCCAGCACAGCCTCCCCAGGGGCCAAACACACCTCACAGAAGCCAAAGAAAACCTCACACAGAGGCCCGGGCCTGCTAAACCAAGCAGCAGAGAGGATGGGAGTGGGGATGTCGAGGAGGGAGCAGATACGGGCCGGGCATCACCCGCCCTTTGCTACACCTCGTTCTCACAGGATCAGACTCCAAACGCCACCATATTTACCATCTGACCCGAAAATGAGGGAAGGGAGGGAAACGATTCTTGTACGCAAGAGACGACTAGAGCAACTCTATTTTAAAAGGGTAACCTCCCTACTCTAAATGTCTTGAGCCTTTTAGAACTTAATATTATATTAGCTTAGAGCAGGGGTGGCATGCTAGGGCCCTCAAGCCAAATCCAGCCTGCCAACTGTTTTTGTATATGGCCCCCAAGCTAAGGATGGTATTGATGTTTTTAAATGGTTGGGGAAAAGTCAGAAGAAGACTGTTTCATGACACGTGAAATTAATGTGAGATTCAGATTTCATTGCCCGTAAATATTTATTGGAATACAGCTACGCATATCCGTTTACACAATGCCGAAGGTTGTGCTGTGGATGGCAGAGCTGAGTAGCTGTGACAGAGACCATCTGGGCTTTGAGGCTGAAAATTTTCCCCCTCCGGCCCTTTACAGAAAATCTGCCAGCCCGTCATTTAGAACCAGACTCATTCTCATCGAATCTTCAAGGTAGTAGTGATCCCCTGGGGTGGGGTCAGGGGGTGGTCTCTTCCTTTCTTTAAGGAGAATCGAAAGCCCTGATTAGGCTCCATCAGGCAGTGTCTGAGCTTCTTGGATAAGGACGACTGTTAGGCTTCCCACCCCATGTGGACCCGAGCAGAACAAACACTGACTGTCTCCCATTAGTGCCAACATAAAACGTGTGGTTTCCTGCTGGTAAAGCATGTCATACGGAACGAGATTGTTACAAGCTGGGGGTGAAAGTGGCATAAACTTTAAGATTTAGAATCTCTGTCTTCTCCAGTACGAAACGTAACACTTTTCAAACACCTGCCCCGTGGAGAGTTTTTCCAGACGTAAATTCACACTGGAAACTCATGTTGGAACCCTTGAAAAGGAGGTGATTTTGAGAAAGGGGATGAAAAGATCCCAGACCAAGAGGTAACTCTGGAAAAAATAGGACAGGTGGGTGGTAGCAGGTGAGAGAGAGCTTCACGAATATTATGTAATCATCGGGGATCAAGCTAATAAATTTTAACGGCGGACTAAAGATTCATATAAACCACTGGATGCAGAGCAAAAGAACTGGTAACTTTAATCAGATCCTAAGGGAATCCAGGGTGCCAAGTTTAAGCCGGCCCCTAGCCACGCGGTTGCTGGTTCAATCGTGGAAGCACGGACGAGATATGTAAACAAGGTCTTTTCCAGACAGTGCTACATGGATCTATGGTGTGCTATAAATCAGCATTCTGTTCCTGAGAAGGCCGCAGTCCGTTCTCGAGGCCTTGTTTACAGGAGAACGTCAGTATTCTCTGGGCAAGCACGTCACTGTGAAGAGAACTTTAAATAGCACAAGAGAAAAGTGTTCTTGGTAGTCACACCGCCTGTGATAAACTCTGAAGTACAAATGAGAAGTGGAAGTGAACGTGAAACGTATGCCTCGTCCTCAAACTTGGTGAAAATGAAATGTACAAGAAAAGTTGGATCCCTGCCATGACACCCATTACAGTGTAGGCGAAGGCTCTGACCTTTCGTGTTATACTTACTGTGTTTTTGACACATTTAGTCAATTAAAACGGGTGAAGTGTAATTTGTTTTTCTTAAGTTTAATACAGCATGTCAATAGAAGTTAACCAAAATTTATAGTTGGAACACTAAAGCTGCCACATGCACTTAAACAAATGAACACAATTCATCATGGTTGAAATAAAGAGAACATCACGGGCATTTGACTTTATACTCATGTAAGCGCGTAGCCAAATATAGGAAAGCAAGCTCCTTCTCACACTTCCAATGGAAAAGACGTTTTAGTTCACATTAAATATTGGTGTGAAAAACCTGGCAGGTATCCAGTCCTAAGGAGTGTTAGGGTTGGCACTTCCACTGTGTACTCTTAGTATAAATTGTTGTAGCGTTTATTTGACATGGAATACCCAAAGGATTGATGAGCAAAGGGAGGAAGATTTTTTTTTATTGTGCTGTATTACCTTTTTCAGACATCTATACTAAGCCTTTACATCTTCAAAGTCCAAACAAGCAGCCACCTGTATTCAGTCGGTACAAGATATTTTTCATGAAACGATAGCTTGCCTTTTTATAAACCTATAAAAGCACACATTTTCCATTTTTATTAGTCAGCAAAGCAGTGGTGGATTTAATAATAAAACTTACAAATGCAGTTTCTTTATAGACAGTTTAACTTTTTTGCTTGTTTAAAATGTCACAAGAACAACCAAACTGATTTCACAGTTTCTGTCTCGAACACATAGTAACAAGTAGCTACAATTTTGTATAGCTTTATATTTAAAAAATTGACCTAGCACTCAGACCATTTAGATTGCAACCCACAGACTCCTAAAGATTTAAGAGAAACATGATACCAGGAGGGGGAAATTATCTACTACAACCTAACACATGTATTAGATTTTGGCATCCGTAATATGTATGTCATTTACATACAGCTACAGTAATCATGCACTCTGAATTTCTAAGAGCAATCGCAGTGCCTATGTAAAAATACGAGTGGGACGTTTGAATAGGCTTTTTTTTTTGGCCACACGGCAGGGCTTGAGGGATCTTAGTTTCCTGACCAGGGGTCGAACCTGGGCCCTGGCAATGACAGTGCAGAGTCCTAACCACTGGACCACCAGGAATTCCCTTGAATAGGTTTTAAAAGTTGGGACTGGCATAAGTAAATCAAGCTGTAATATTTGGGCACTAGCATAATGGCATAAAGAAACAGTTTTGTAAGATTTCAGATTTTAAATAGATAGAAGACATATGTAATAAATCCACAAATAATCATATTTGAAAAATACATAGGCTGACCCTACTGTTCTCTTTAAACACCTAACCCAAGACTTTTACACTGGAGAAGACTGGTTTTAATGTTCAGCAAAATCAATTATGTGAAACATAATCAATGGTTTCAATGCTTAAAGTTTATGTCTTCATACTAAAAGACTACCACTAATCTGAATTATGACAAAATTATTTCTCTTAGTCTTTAGGTAAGTTCACCCATGTCAAACTTACAGAACTAGCATCTTAGCCTCCTGAGATGGGCAATTACATTTACCCTGAAAAGACCCAGCCAGATAGGTCCGGAAGAGCTTGCAGTCGACCCTTTTCTAAATTGACTGCTAAAAAGTTTAAGATTAAAGTAACCCAAGTATTTTTAAACATTGTAAAAATAGACAAATGTTTACTTTTGGAGTAATGGGATGCATAGCAAATATTTACCTGGCAGTAGACGCTTACTAGTTATTTAGTCATCTACTGGGTTTAAATAATAATAAAACAACCAGTTAATTAGGCAATTTAAATTTTGAAACTGCTTCTGAAAAGAAAAAGAGCAGTGAAATGGTTATTTCACATCACAAAAAATGTTGTACGCAGAATTTTTTATCTTTTGAACAGCTGAAATGGCCTTCTGTAAACAAATTTAGAGTGTACTATATGTCACTGAAGTACTAAAATTCATGGGTTTTGTTTTACAATATTTTTCAAATAGCCTAAAAAATACCACACATACATACACACACATGCACACAGAACACAGACACACACATAATCTCAATGATTGCAAAATGAAAAGTTAAAGTAGCAATATCACTTCACATATGATATTGGTAAGATTTAAAAGAGTGATAACACCTATTGTTGATGGAGATATGGGAAAGGATATAGTCATACGTTGCCGAAGGAAGTATGAATTGTTACAGCCTTTTGGAAAAGCAAAATTTAAAGTACACACATTCTTTGCATCAGCATCCCTGCTACTGGCAATCTATTCTGTAGAAATAAAGTACTGGTATATAAGAATGGTTAATGCCGTTTTTCAGGGCCGGGATAAAAAATGTGGGAAAAAAAATGCATGTCCATTAATGGGTAAAAATTTGAACAAGTTGTGATAAAAACATATATATACCATGAGATTACATGCAGCAATTACAGAGAATAATTTCATTCTAAAATCAATGATTGAAAAGATTTCTACAACATGCTGTTAAGTAAGACAGTTAAGAGGCAGAGAAATACATGTAATAATATATTGCATTATAATTCAATATGTAGTAATATATAACATTATCCCACTTTTCTAAACCAAATACCCAAATATTTAAATATACATACAATTATACAGGTGTATGAATATATGTAACTATATGTATGAATATAATTATATGACCATCAATTAAAGTCAGCCAAGAAACATACCAAAGTGGAAACATTGATTCCTAGGGTTATTTACTTAGAGAGAAGAGAAAAGACAATGAAAAGAAAACTGCATTTTTTAAAAGTTTATACAGTAAAGGCAGCATTATTATATGATCACCTTTTGATAAAATCTTTAGAAAATGGAGTGTATGTTTCTAAAAAGGTGTAGGAAAGAACAGTCATCAAAATGTTAATGACAGGGGCTTCCCTGGTGGCGCAGTGGTTGAGAATGTGCCTGCCAATACAGGGGACACGGGTTCGAGCCCTGGTCTGGGAAGATCGTACATGCCGCGGAGCAACTGGGCCCGTGAGCCACAACTACTGAGCCTGCGCGTCTGGAGCCTGTGCTCCACAACAGGAGAGGCCGCGATAGTGAGAGGCCCGCGCACACCGCGATGAAGAGTGGCCCCCACTTGCCACAACTAGAGAAAGCCCTCGCACAGAAACAAAGACCCAACACAGCAAAAATAAATAAATAAATAAACTCCTACTCCCAACATCTTAAAAAAAAAAAAAAAGGTTAATGACATTTTTTCTCAATGTGCAGAAATCTGGGATATTTCCCTTCTCTCTCATTGGCTGATTTTTTTAAAACCATGATCATTATTAGCTATAAAATACATGATGGGGTTTCCGGGAAGATGGAGGAAGAGTAAGACGCGGAGATCACCTTCCTCCCCACAGATACACCAGAAATACATCTACACGTGGAACAACTCCTAAAGAACAACTACTGAAAGCTAGCAGAAGACCTCAGAACTCCCAAAAGGCAAGAAACCCCCCACGTACCTGGGTAGGTACCCCGCGGCGGGCGGGGCTGGGAGCTGAGGCTCAGGCTTCGGTCGGAGCGCAGGGAGAGGACTGGGATTCCTCCCATCCCTCCTTCCTTCTTTCCTCCCTCCCTCCTTTCTTTCTTTCTTTTCTTTCTCTCTTTCTACTTCTACTAATTCTTTCTTTCTACTTTTTCTCCCTTTTATTCTGACACAGATTGGCTGAATGGATACAAAAACAAGACCCATATATTTGCTGTCTACAAGAGACCCACTTCAGACCTAGAGACACATACAGACTGAAAGTGAGGGGATGGAAAAAGATATTTCATGCAAATGGAAACCAAAAGAAAGCTGGCGTAGCCCACATACCACAAAAAATAATAATAATAATAATACATGATGAAAGGGCTAGTTTCATTGTAGGAAAAAAACGTAACAACTATAGAAAGAATAAACTAAATTTCTCTCAATATAAATACTACTTAGTGTAGGGGAAATTATTAAGCATTTAAGTGCAAAGAAATATCCTTAGTTTTAATGGGAAAGAAATAAGAAAACAATCATGATATAAAGGACATGGCATATGCCAACAGTTGGCCTCATTATACATTCTCCTCTTCTGCCATTATGAGATTATGTCTGTGTTTTAGCTGAACCAATGGGTACTGAGAATAAACACCACATCCAGGCCTCCCTTCCCAGTAGGAGAACAGGAATGTAAGATTTGTCTAAGTTCTGCCCAGCTGGACGTGAGCAGAGGTGACGTGTGCAACCCTCAGGCCTGGAGCACGTAAGGAGCAGAGTGAGCCATGTGCAACCACGCAGACAGAGCAAACCCACCATAGGGTCCAAATCACACGCAGATAGAGACCGTGAGTGAGACTAATTGGGGGAAAAAATCAGAATATTTGTGAGACTTGGCTTTTCCTTGCCAAGTTTAGCATTCCTGCAAGAGAAATTATAAGGGTAGGGGGAGGGATAAATTGGGGGACTGAGACTGACATATACACACTACTATATATAAAATAGATAACTAATAAGAACCTTCTGTATAGCACAGGAAACTCTACTCAATATTCTGTAATGGCCTATATGGGAAAAGAATCTAAAACAGAGTGGAATACGTATGTATAACTGATTCACTTTGTTGTACACCTGAAAATAACACAACATTGTAAATCAACTATACTCCAATAAAAAATTTTTTTAATTTTTTTAAAAAGAGAATTATAAGAGGCAGATTTAGCAGGAGGTACGATTGGCCCTGTCTTCTCAAAACCATCACGGAGCTAATGGGGCCAGTCTAGTGGGAAAGATGAGGTAAGATACGGCCTTTAGCCTTCTCATCCAAGACTGCTGATTCAGATTACCTGAAAGTAGCCATAAACAAAAATTGTCTATAACTTCATTGAAGAAAATGAGAGTAAGTACAAATACACAAAATAATAAATAACCAAGGGGAAATAAATAGATAAAACTTTGAAAATTATGAGTCCATGTTGTATAATTCTATGAAAATAAATTTGAAAACCTAGCTAAAATAGTCCCTTTCCTATAAAATACATTTATCAAATTTGACCCTGTTTTCTATTGCTGCCATAAAAAGTCACCACAAACTTAGTGTCTTAACACAATTTTTTTAAAGCAATAATCTATTTATTTATTTATTCCTTTGGCAAACTTAGTGGCTTGACAAAAATTTATTATTTTATATTTCTGAAGGTCAGAAATCCAATGTCGGTCTCCCTGAACAAAAATCAAGATGTCAGCAGTCTGCTTCCTTTTCTGGAGGTTCTAGAGAATTTCCTTCCTGCTCATTCGTGTGTTGCCAGGATTTGTTTCCTTGTGGCTATTTTCTTACCAGCTGTCAGTTGAGGGTCGTTCCCTGCTCCTAGAAGCCACCACAAGCCTTGGCTGATGGTCCCTCACTCAATCTTCAAAGCCAGCTACAGTGGGTGCAGGTCAAGTCCCTCTCACAATGCAGCATAAAAAAAAAAAAAAAAAAAGTTATGCATTTTTAAGTTCTCAAAAGATTAAATAGTCTAGGATAATCTTCCCATCTCAAGTCCTTACCCTTAATCAGACTGGCACCCTCCCTTTTCCCATGCAACATAACATAGTCACCGGTCCCAGGGAATTGTGGCATGGAGACATTTAGGGGCCATTTTTCTTTTATTATAAACCCATATAAAGATTTCGTTAAAAAACAAAAACAAAAAACTTGGATCAATTTTCATAGAAGAAATGGGGAACTAGCCCTTAAAAATTACCATGTACAGATGGTTTCACAGAGGAATTCAGACAAACCTTCAAAGACTAGATAATCCAATGCTACTTTAATTTTTCCAAGCATAGACAAGACACTTTAAAAAATTTTATTACAAAGGAAATATGGTATAGATACATAAGCCTGATAAAATAGCATAGTAAAGAAAAAACACAGACCAATCTCACTTTGAAATATTGGGACCAAAAAAAATCTTAAATGAGATATTAGGAAATAGACTCCAATAGCATACTAAAAAAATAATATATCTTGACCAAGTAAGACTTACTACATGAAAGCAAGAGTGATTCAATATTAAGAAATCCATTAGTATGACCACCATTTTAAAAAAAATCTTTAGAAAATTTGACTATTCACATAGATACTGAAAAAAATTCAACAAAATTCAAAACTCATTTCTGATAAAAAACACTTTGTAAAATAGAAAACCATGGATTTTTCTTCAAATTGATAAAAATAAATTTACCTCATTTCTAAAACCAGTCAGTGACTTACTAGGTAAACACCAGAAGCATTTCCACCAAGATCCAGAACCAGGGAAGAATTCCTACTATTCTATTGAACTATTCAACACAGAATTGGATTTATTAGCTAATGCAATGAAACAAGAGAAAATAATTGAAGAGAGTATTTTCACATGGTATAATACTTTTCTTGGAATATTGGTATCAGTGATAAAACGATCATAAATAAAGTAATTCAGTAAGTTAGAAAGATACAAAAATCTATAGCCATAATGTATATAAATAATAACCAGTCAGAAGATGTAAGGACAGGAAAAACATCAACAAAAACTGAAAAACATTTTGTACATTAACAGTAATGTACAAAACCTACATGAGGAACATTACAAACACTCCTGAAAGACAAAAGTGAGGTCGGACAAATAGACAGCCCTTGCTTTTCATCAGGATGACTCAACAAAAAGATACCAAGTATCCTTCTGAGTAATAGAAGTGTAATGTGATTTTTCCAAAAAAACACATATAGAAATGAGATTTTTTTTTTCCTGGAATTAAGCAAGTTGGCTCTAAAACCCATGTATAAATATAAAATAGATGCAAAATTACTGATAAGCCCCTTAGAAAGAATAACCAAGAGGGAAGTGATTAGCAGTTCTCCGTATCAAAACGTGGCAGACGAATAAACAGCCAGACTGATACAACAGAAAGGAAAGTGTCAACATAAATCAACTGCCTATGGAAACATCAATTCTAGTTGAGGTAGCATATCACATATGTGAGGACAAGATGGACTTTTTAATAAATAGTGTCGTGACACCTGGATAATCACTTAGAAAAAGAGCTGATCCCCCAAATATAAGAACTCTCACAGCAAGAAAGAGCATTTTTTTAAAAATTTACTTTTTTCCAGTTTTATTAAGGTATAACTGACAAAATTGTGAGATATTTAAAGTGTACAAGTTCCACACCTGGATTTGGGATTTGGGACGATGTTATGCATGCACATCTCCATTCAACATAAGAAGATCCCCTCCGAGGCCTTTCCCCCTCAGTAGCAACCCCTTCAGCGGCCCAGGCAACTGCAATCCTAATTTCCTGCACGTGTTTTTCATTTTACTATTTGCCTTCTTGAAGATCCTGGAATGCAAAATAAGCCCATGAAAAGACCATAAAAATCCTTTGATATTTTAAGATAAGAAAACTATCCCTATACATCATAATATCTATCTGAAAACTTTTCAAACGCAGTTCCATAAGATATTTTTATGAGAATATAAGGTCCTAATTTTAAAAGTAAATTTCAGCACTGTCTTTTGTTTGCAACCATTAAAGCAGTCGATTATGTGTCTGATTTAACCCTGATTTTAACTTGAAATATCTAATACGACAGTAATTGTATTATTCTCAATTCAATATTTGGCTCTACTTAGCTGTAACTATAGCTGTCGAAGAATTCTGAGTGTGGGGTTTTCCATTATTTCTCACTCAGACATACAGAGTTCAAGTTTATTTAATATTATGTTTAATAATTTTGTTTAAACAAGACTATTTATTTGCATTGGTAGCAAAATTGTTGCATTTTTCCCCTAATATGTTATTCTTATTGTCATAAAGGGAATTCAGGAGAGAATAAGGGTGTATGTTTCCCATCTGACCAGAGAACTATACCCACTTTTGTATTATTTACACAATAATGATCAAGGCCTGGGGCATTTCCTGAGGATGGAGGGCTGACTGGGAGATTGCCTCAAGGCCATTAACCTGGGGCAGTCATTCATTTTCTTAGAAAACCTGGTTGAAGTCATTATTTCTATTACAAGATCAATAACACACATTCCTCAGCATCACCACCACAACCAAAAACCTCTTTGGAAATGAGTTTTCTTCTGGAATTTTTCTTAAGTACATTCAATCTGTAGGTTATATTTTAAAAGAAATATCACTGAAATCCTGAACAACTTAGTAACATGACAGGCCTCATCACCTAGACATAAATGTCATGAATATTGGTGACTATTTCCTCTCTGCCCTGACTTAGAAGTCAAGCTAAAAATAATCTGTCTCTCTCCCTCCTTCGTTCCCCCTCCCACGCGCCTCTCTCTCTCTCTCTCTCTCTCTCTCTCTCTCTCTCCTCTCTCTCCCCCTCCCTCCCCTTCTCTCCTTCCCTCCCTCTTTCCTAAGGGCTTCAGCTAGCAAGTTTTCAATGGAGGTGTAAATCTACAAAAGCACCAGAGCAGGCTTCTCTGGTGGCGCAGTGGTTAAGAGAATGCCTGCTAATGTAGGGGACACAGGTTCAAGCCCTGGTCCGGGAAGATGCCACAGAGCAAGTAAGCCCGTGTTCCACAACTACTGAGCCTGTGCTGTAGAGCCCGTGCTCCGCAGCAAGAGAAGCCACTGCAGTGAGAAGAAGCCTGTGCACCGTGACAAAGAGTAGACCCCACTCACCGCAACTAGAGAAAGCTCGCACACAGCAATTAAAACCCAACGCAGGGGCTTCCCTGGTGGTGCAGTGGTTGAGAGTCCGCCTGCTGATGCAGGGGATACGGGTTCGTGCCCCGATCCAGGAAGATCCCACATGCCGCGGAGCGGCTGGGCCCGTGGGCCGTGGCCGCTGAGCCTGCGCGTCCGGAGCCTGTGCTCCGCAGGGGGAGAGGCCACAGCCGTGAGAGGCCTGCATACCGCAAAAAAAATAAATAAATAAAACCCAACGCAGCCAAAAATAAATAAATAAAGAGATACATAGAAATAAAAACACGAAAAATAAATAAAAAAATTTTTAAATAAAAATATTGACTCTGTTCTGTCTCCCAGAAGTTCCTACATTCTTTTAGGCTAAGAGTGATGTACTACAAACTTCCTAAACAGTAAATAAAGGAATTAAAGAAATTTCATCAATCTATTTTCCTAATCTTCAAAATACTGTGAATTACAATAGGCTCTTCATGGGCAAGTTGTGATTATGCAACGTCGTAAGGATGACTAATCACCTAGGATGCACCAGAAAGAGCAGAGGAGGCGGGAGTGAAACTGAAGCCCCCATCCACCTCCTTTTTCTTGATCTAACATCCATTCCAGTCACTCCTTACCCTTGAAATAAGGAGCAGTGATACTGTCATAGTCGCGCCTGTCAATGTGTTTACATCAATTCCCTGCAGACAATTGACATAGCCCCAGTCACTGGGTACTGCCTGTCCCCCCTCCCTCGTCTCCTCTGCTCCTACCCCACTAAACCGTCTCCACCCGCCACGTAGCCAATGCACAGATAGGGGAAAGCCATGAGTCATGGAAAACAAGAGAAGAACAACTTTGAGAAGGAAGGGCACAAGGAATTGGTTGGTGCTGGAGAACACCTGAGGTTAATGGACACCCATCCTTTCCTCATACAAGGGCAAAGAAAAGGAAGCAGCTGTGCTGATGAGATATACAAAAATTAAATTTAAAATATTCTTATGTCTAAGAAGCTTACAATCTATTAAGGGAAATAAAACAAGAAGATAAATTATTGTAACATGAGTTGGTAGGTGATAAGAACCATGGGATATACACTAATATATGAGTGATTTGTGGAGTGCAGAGTTCTTTCTGGTTGGGAGAATCAAGGAAAACCTCATGAAAGAGGTGACCAAATGGTCAGAGATTGGAGGAGAACACTTACAAGCAAAGAGAATGGCTTGCAGTGCTAAGGATAAGAACATGGGGGATAGTCTGAGAAGCATGAACACTTTGGTTTATCTAGACTGTGAGATATAACTAGAGTGGAGGATGAGGTAACATACTAGAGGTCTCCAAAGGCCAGTGTAGAATTACAGGGGGGAGAGGGAAAGATTCTGAACAAGATAATGATGTGAAGAGAGTTGTATTTTAATAAAATCAATCTGGAGACTTCCCTGGTGGTCCAGTGGTTAAGACTCCACACTCCCAATGCAGGGGGCCCCGGGTTCAATCCCTGATCAGGGAACTAGATCCCACATGCCACAACTAAGAGCCCACATGCCACAACTAAAAGATCCCACGTGCCAAAACCAAGACCGAGCCTGCATGCCACAACTAAAAGATCCCACGTGCCAAAACGAAGACCTGGTGCAGCCAAATAAATAAATAAATAAAATAATATCAGTCTGTAAGAGATGTTCAGAGAGTGGACTGGAGAAAAGAACATTGGATAGAAGCCAATTATGAGGAATTTAAAGAGCCCCAAAGTGAGATATTTAGACTTTTAAGTAGCAGGGTAGCAGAGGGAATTGAAAGAAGATTGATATGAGAGCTATTGAATAGGTGTAAGTTATTCTCAAGGTCCTCTCTCTCAGGTTGGGAAGGAGTTCACATTATTATTATTATTATTATTAATTATTTTTACATCAAAACAGAAACACCAAACAAAAAAGAAGATGGCCATGAATGAAGCAGCAATGAAAGTGTCTTGAACCAAGGATTATGATTAATCTAAATCTGTGTCCCTGATTCTTAAATATAATCATAACCTTTAGGAGGTAAACTCCATAGATAGTACCAGTATTCCTTGAGAGGGAGAGTTTCCATCACTGGAAAAAATAGGTTTGGGCGACAGATAAACCAGGCCCTGAAATCTGGCTCTTTTGCTTATAAACTCAGTGACCCAGAGCCCCTCATTTAACCTGCTTGAACTTCTGTTTTCTCATTGGGAAAATGGGAATAATAATGATTACTTGACAAGGTATTGTGAGACTTAGATCATATAGGGTTTGCGGCAGATATTAGATGCTCAAAAAGAGGCAGCTAGACTGGGTGATTGGTTAAAAATATTAGAGGGAAAAGAATAACAGATTATTCCAAGACGTTGGGTGTAGGGAGGTGGCGACAAAAATAATCATGCTTTTAATGGAAATGTAAAAGTCAGACAGTATGAGACAGATTTAAGGAATGAGATTTTTCTGTTTCAGCAGTTCTCATTCTATATTGCCTGTTTATAAATCCCACACCACCAGTAGAGCAAATCTATAAGATACTCTCTCCTCGATGTCTGTAAATAAATTTCAAGCTACAGTTTGCTTTGTGATGAATTTTTTTTCTTGTCATTGCTTCTGTTGTTTTTTTTTTTTTACCTGTTTTTGCCGTTTATTTCACAACAATATGCTATGGGTAAAATGAAACATAGAAACAGATTTAGCCTCAGTAGGTCCTGAAAACCCAGAATAAGGACGTCTCAGGTGCTCATCACCATCCAGAATCCTAGCCGAAAAGTATGACTGCTTGTCACCTACATGTATATACTAAGGTATACAAGAATTTCTTAAAGATGGTCATTTCTGAAGCTCATGTATATTTCACCTGCTTTACCCAGTTAGCAACCTATCAGCCAATTGAACTGGATATTTTTAGAAATCCTCTAAGAAAATGCATGAAGCCTTGCTGAGTCAAACTTGTTATTAGGTTGATTTTCAGCATCAAGTTACAATGATAACTGTACCCTTTCGAAAGAAATTGAAGTCAAGATTCAATGAATAAAGTTTTTAAATGTATGGCCCTGCAGTCTTTTTTAAGGGTGTAAAACGTCAAGTTAAAATTTAAATATGAAATCAACTTGATACCTATTTTCTTTCCCACTTAAAATATACTAAATGTGATTTGGTTACATGACCTTGTGTGACCCATGAAATATGTATAAGTTTGTGTAGGGAAAAAAGAAGATTACTCATCAACTGTATTATATCCAGCACCATGTAGAACAATGTGTATATATTAAAAATGTGTGTGTAAATTATTTCTGAAGAATATACAAGAAACAGGTAACGATTTCATCCAGAGAGGAGAGGTGGCAGGCTCTGAGACACAGAGAAAAAGGTGCACACAGTTCTGTGCCCTTTAAACTGCATTCCTTATACACGTGTTACCCGGATTTAAAATCATGTAAGAAATTCAAAATCAGACTTGCCCTCAATATTAGACCTGAGTACAGAGCCAGACTAACAAGAGGAAACAAAGTTTGTATAAAGTTTTGCTTTTGACACGGGAAAAAGTAAGCAACTAAAAGATAGGAAATATATGATTTATCAGCAACCCTCATTAAAAAAAGACATGAAGATTTGGGCCATCAGTTTAATATCTGTAAACAGACTCATGTGGCTGTCACAAAAAAGACCCATGTTTGGTTGAGTTCAACATTTAATAAGAATCTACTGTGTGATGGGAACATAAAAATGAAAGACAAAGACCCTGTTCTGAAGGAGGCACATACCAGAAGAAAGAGGCATATTAGTACATAATTAAATAGAATGTAGTAGGAGCAAAGGGAGGTGTATGCAGAGTCCAAGAGAAGCAGGGCAGACAACATCCAGGAAGGACATCCCAAGGTCTTTAGAGCTTTACTAGCAGTACAACATGCCAAGCAAGGAGTTGGGTACCACACCTCTCCATGTGCTCCCCAGAGCATCTCTGGGTCTCAGCAACTAAATTTCTTTGCCTTTCTCAAGGGCCATCACAGAGAAGAAAAGAAGCATTTCTACGGGACTTCCCTGGCGGTGCAGTGGTTAAGGCTCTGTGCTTCCACTGCAGGGGACACAGGTTCGATCCCTGGTTGGGGAACTAAGATCCGCGCAAGCCGCGAGGCGCGGCCAAAAAGAAAAAATAAATTTCTTTCTTCAAGGAGCCAGTAGCAGTAGGAGGGCGCTTCAGGAAAAGGTCTAAACCAGCTCGATTAAAACCTCTACATCCTTTACCCGTTGGAGACTAGAGAAGGTGTTGCATGCGCGGAAAAACCGGGAGGTGATTCCTCATTTGATTCCTGATGCTGGGCCTAACCAGAGGGTTCCAGCACCTCATTATCATCTTCTATAAATCTGCAATAAAACAACCTCACTTTCACTGTGCTTTATGGCCCCAAAAACACTTTTGCATACATTATTCCACATGAATCTCACAATAACCTTGAGAGAAAGGCCAGGCCAGGGTGTCCATCCCCTCTTCCCAGAGGAGCCTCAGAGAAACCCAATAGCTGACCCCGAGTTGATATCTCACCCCAACCCAGGTCCCTGATGCCAAGACAAAGGCATTTCCAAACCTGTCAATGATTCTCAACACTCTCCTGCTAGATGTCAACCCATGGCAAAGTTGTCACCCAAATGAGAAAAATAAGAAACGACTTATGCGTAAGTTAAATTTACTCAATTCACCGTGATCTTCTTCATTCATGCTTTATATCTTTCTCAGTTTGGGGTGTGAAAATGTACTCTCATTTTTTTAGATGATAAGAGTATTTTTCACGCCCATAATGGGCAAGATCAAAAGTTGACTATCGACATAGGTCTCCCCCCAAAAATTCTGGAGATTTTTCTGGTCCGTGCAAACCACCAAAGGAGGAGATATGGATACGGTAGAGTTTACGGGACTGGCTACAGCAATCGTGAGGAGTGCTAGTACGTGTTCAGTGAAGAAAATACAGTAGATGGCTGTTCCAAGCCCAGAAAAGTGCAGACTGTTCCACAAGGCATCAGACAAAACTCGAATCACAATCCCACATAACACATCCCCGCCCTCAGCTGATGGGGTCCATTACCTGAAGCCATGAGGTATCTGAAATCTGCTTCAACTGAAACTTCCTGGGTGAATTTCCAAAGTGGCCTGAAATAACCTTGATTCAGGAACTATCTAGAAGTCAAAAAGCAGAGTCATTGTGGTGAACAAGCCACATGGCAGATACTAACATCAAAAACTAATTGCTGTTTATACACAAAACATTAATTTCTCATGGGCTATCCACACACCCTGAAGACATTTAAAGCACTTAAAAAGTAATTAAGCCAAAGTGAGTCATCATGTGCTATCATAGCCACGTGTGGTTTTTATAAAGTAGAAATCATTCATAATTCTGCTTTTACCCAGTTTTCATGAGCTCGAGGGATAATCTGGCAATGTGCAAAATCAACTGATTCCCGTTTTCTTTCTAATTTTAAGCCACAAATCCCTGGAGAAACGCTGTATTTACTTCCCCCCCCCCCCCCCCCCGCA